>NC_056731.1:543615086-543902586 GCF_019279795.1 Protopterus annectens
CAGTGGATCTGGGTACATTCTGTTCAAAGTTGTTAGCTACTTTTTCACATTGCTGAGTATTTTACATGGACATGAGCTAGCTGCAGGTGCAAACATAATCGTGAAAGTTTTGCAAATTCAAAGCGGACAGAAATGCAAAATTTAAAGGTATACTGGGAAGAAGTGCAATGAGAAATAAAGTCTGAAATTACAGGCAGTGAATAAGAGACAGTGGCCTCCCCAGCAGCCTTTGCACGATAATGGATTTAACAAAACAGTGCATAATTTAGTTTTATTTAAAGGTATCCAGTGTACTTTTTCTTAAGACTATAAGTTAATGTTTTCTGACAGTATACAATAGTTTTTTCCCCACATCTGGGAGGGGAATAGATATAACAAAAGAAGAGACGGCAGTAGGTCTAAGTGGAAACAAGGGCTATAACATGCGCTTTAGCACTGGTAACATTAATTTTAGACTAGGTTATATCTATGGGTGGAAGGTTAAATTTCATTTGCTGGAAATGTGCACAATTTTGGGTGTTGGTTTTAAATTGATACTAGATGGGTGAGTTCTGAAAATGTATTAAGTTTTTTGTTTTGAGGATTTTTTTTTAAACAAAAAGTCTTGAAAACTGTAACATAGGTTCAAATGGAGATAAGAAGAAAAGTACAGTTGTGTACACTGACTATAAATGTAGATGTTCAAGTGCATTCACTGTTTTTCCTGCCGTGAAAGCCCTTGGCTGGTCCAACTACCAGAGAAATTTATTTCTGGCTACCAAACTGGCAGATCCCTGACTGACATCAGTACATTTGGGTATGAAGTCAGCCAGCCTGCATCATGATACCAGTGTTTTCCTGCCCCCAAATAGGAGAAGTCATAACCAGATAGGAGGTATCCAAAGGAGAACCTGACATATGAAAGAAGCCAAGTAGGGGTCCCTTAGGTGAGTAACAAAACAGAATAAAAAAAAGGCTAAATAGTAGGCTGGGGGGAATAGTAGGAGGGAAAGAAGACTGCAACAGTGAATAGACTTGAGCATCTACATTTATGGTAAGTGTACACAAATGTACTATGTTCTTCATGTTTCACTGTTGCAGTCCTGACTATTGGGAAGATTCCCAAAGCTGAAAGGAGGGAGGAAGGTGCCTAAGGGGAAGAGAGAATGCCCTGCAGGACAACAGTGGCAAACCATGCTCTATACCTGGAGAAGAATGCCAGGTGGTAGTGCTTGGTGAAGGTATGCAAAGAAGACCAGGTGGCAGCCTCCAAGATGTCCTTGGTGGGGACACCCTTTAGAAAGGCAGTGGAAGTAGCAGTTGCCCTGGTGGAATGAGATTTGATCACTACTGGTGGCACTTTGCCATGGGAGCTACAACAAAAACAAATGCAGATGGAAATCCATTTGGAAAATAGTTTGCTTAGAGGCAGGCTTGCCTTCTTTCCCCCACTCAAAGGTAATGAAAAGTTGATCAATCTTTCTCAATGCTTTTGTCTTGTTCAGATAGAAACATAGCTGTCTGTGCACATCCAAGGAATGCAGAATTCTCTCCACTTTGTTTTGTAGATTGGGGAAAAGGTAGAGAGATGGATGGCCTGATTAAAAGAGTTGTCAGTGACCACTTTAGCATAAAGGAAGGATTGGTTCTGAGAGAGACCATATCCCTGTGGAACATAAGATAAGGTTACACTGCCATGATGGCTTGCAACTCAGAGACCCCCCCCCCCCCCTGGCTGAAGTGATGGCCAAAAGAACAACTCTTTTCCATGTCACAAACTGCAGAAGCAAGCTTGCGCTCACCATGCAAACTTTGTTTTGAGGCAGAGGACCAGGAGGATCTTGGTCTCTAGGGACTGTAAACGTTGGCACCAAACATTCTTCAGGTACCACTAGATGCACGTGGCCATGTATCCCAGGGCTTGAAGAAATTCCCTTGCTGAGATGCAACTTCTCAGTTGGATCCTGTGAAAGAAGGAAAGAGACTTTTTCTGGAGGGAGGAAAGGCTTTGGGAGAGAGGAGTCCAAAAGTGCCCTTAGGAAGACAATCCTTTTTGTTGGTGAAGTGTGGGATTTCTGTAGGTTCACTGCGAACCTCAGTGAGGAAAGGAGGTACTGGGTGAATTTGAGATCCTTGAGGAGTTTGGCCTGATCTGTGGCCTGTATAAGGCAGTCATCCCGGTAAAGACAGATATGTATCCCCCTGGTACCACAGAAGGCTACTGCTGGTGCTAGGCACTTGGTGAACACTCTTGGTGAAGTAGATAAGCCAAAGGGCAGTGCGGAAAACTGATAGTGACTAGGATCCTGCCCTGAAGCGCAGAAATCTTCTATGTGACATCTCAACAGGGTTGTGCAGATAACCATCTTTTAGGTCTAGAGAGACCATGAAGGCATGAGGGAATATCATAGGCATCAGTTTTGCAGGGGTAACATTCTGAACTTTGGCACCAACAGGAATTGATTGAGTTGGACAGATCCAACTTGGGCGCCATGAACCTTCCTTTCTGGGGACCAGGAAGAGCCTGGAATAAAATATTTTGGTTCTACTGCTCCCGGTGAATACAGTATCTTGATTTGAGCCAAGGCCTCTGTTTTTTTTTTATTTTGGGGGATGTCTAGATAACTGCAGTATTTAAATGATTTTTGAAAGTGAGTCCATAGGCATTTGCAATGATGTCTAGAACCCATCTGTCTGAGGTGATGATGGGGTCCAGGTATGTTTGAAAAGAGACATTCTTCCTCCTAGCTTTTGGGGGGGGGTTGAGTCATTGTTGCTCTCTGGATGTGGCTTGGGATCTAGAACTCCCTTGCCTAGGTGCCTCTGAGGCCCACTGTCTGCCCCTTTGTGACTGTTCCGTGTATCTAAGCGACCTATCCCTTTGAGGTTTCTTCTGCCTACTCTCAGGCTGGGTGGCAAAGGACCAGTGTTTGGCTGGAAAACTTCTGCTGAATCTGGGTGGTTGTACCTGGAGGAAATCTTTTACTGTCTGCATTGACTTAGCCTTATCTTCCATCTTTTTACGGATTTTTTTCTGCCTTGGGCCAATCTCTTTGTCAAGGAGGGCATCCAACAGGCTAGACTTGTTTTCCCAAACACCTTTACTGAATTATCACTTCTGACACAGGCAAACTTACATTCATTTAAAAGTAATTACACTATAATTAACATAACAAACGTTTTACTTCACATATATTGCTATATATCATATAACCTAAGTAATGTTACATAAATTATTAAATTCCTGACTTTTTTTAACAAGAAACATCTTTATTAAACCATCATTTACTACATAGGCAATCATACATTTATATAGATGAAAACAAACCACACCGACATAATCATAGTTGCAAACATTTTACATCACCAACCATACTGTCACACTCCCAGTTGCAAATATTATGCATCACTTATAATCTACCCAGTCTTTTTCAGTCAGATATTACACAGCTCATTTACGTCCTGCCACCTTTTAAACCTCATTCCTCCCTTGTATGTAATGATCCCACAACTTCCATTTTTTCCTATGTAATTTACTCCTACCCTTTTCTAAAGATCCCACTTCCTGTTCTTTTACCTCTGTTACAATATTCACTACTTCATGTACACGATTTAGATTTTGATTTCCATTTTCTAGTAACTGCTTTTTTTGGCAGCCACCATTATTAGACATAGCATGGCCTTACCATGCATAGGCAATTCCGATGGTGCAATCTGCAGGGAATCCTTAAAGTCCGCCAATTCACTGCACTCTCAGAAAATATGCTCCCAATTACCTCTTTCTTCCCAGTCACACCTCCAACATTTGCTGTCTGCCAGAGGAAAAATTCTATGGAGTCTACTTGGGGTACAGAAATATCTATGCAAACATTATCCTAAATCTTCCAGATTTTGTTGCATATTTGGGAGACATACATATATCCTCCCATTGTTTATTTGTGAAATGCTTATCCAATCTCTCTTCCCAATCCTTTCTAACTTCCTCTGAAATATTCTTATAGTTATCATGCATTATTTTATATTCTCTACTAATTATTCCTTTTTTAATGGCAGCTTCTGTTCTAGATTCTGCAAAAACTCTACCAGAGCTGGTCTTTTGTTTAGAACTCCCCTATTTCTTTCTCTTTGCCTATACTCTTATCAATCCCCAATAGGGATGGCAATCTCTAACCTGAAGTCAAAATAAATTCTTGGCTTCTTCCCATCCTATCATCTTTCCATCTCCAGTTATTTGCTCCCAATACCATGGTTCCTTTGCTAGTCTTCTCCAATGAATTCCAGCCCCCTTTTGCCTACTGTCTATATCCCTAAATGCAGTCATCCCTATCGGTAGAATCTCCTTTCTCCATTCCAGTGTTGGCTTAGTTCTTAGGATACTTTCTGCTACGTTACAGACATAATATTTTGCATGATTATCGTTATTCCCCTTAAAGGCCTGTATCCAAAATCATTTAACTGAAAGCTCTGAAAGAGCTCCAATAACTACTTCAGATTATGCACCAATAAAAACTAAGATAAAAAATCAGGGTAGTGAAGAAACAAATGAGATACTGACACTTTCCCACCTACCTGTTCATAAGAGAAGAATTTAAAGAATGGATAATCTGAATCAAAATCACATTTACTGGCCAAGTATGCATGCATACAAGGAATTTGACTCTGGTTTCAGTGACTATCCAAGAATTAATTACATAAATGACATACATACAACTATTAAGAACAAGATAAATGACATACATGCAACTATTAAGAATAAAACAAAAAAGTAAATATACATATACATACAAGGTGCAAAGTGCAACTTAGTGCAAGAAATACTGAAATAAACTCTGAAAGAAACAAGTATTAATAATATGTAAACAATACTGCAGAATAGTCGGAGGTTTGGGGAAAAAGTATACCTCAACTTAATAAGCTGAGTTAACTGTTTATGAATTTAATGACCTGTGGAAAGAAACTGTTCTTATATCTGCTTGTTTTGGTGTGTATTAATCTACAATGCCTGGCTGACAAGTAATAGTTCAAAAAGATGGTGGCCTGGATGTGAAGAGTTGTTGAAGATCTTCCCTGCCCTTTTCATAACTCTGGAATAGTACAGGTCCTCTGCAAGGAGGGCAAACTAGCACCAATGATATTTTCAGCAGACCTGATTGTTCGATATAACCTATTTTTGTCACGATTAGACAGAGATCCAAACCACACTATTATGGATGAGCTGAGAATAGACTCAATGACTGCTGTATAGAACTGAATCAACAGTTCCTGTGGGAGGTTGAACTTCCTGCTGCAGAAAGTACATTCGTTGTCAGGCCTTTTTTATGATGGACCCTACATTGGTCTCCCACTTCAAGTCCCAGGAGATTATAGATCCCAAAACTAGAAGAATTCCACAACTGACACAGCAGTATTAAATATAAAGAGTGGGGATAATGTAATACCACTCCTAAAGTCCACTGTTTTAAGAGTTTTAATAGTTTTAAGAGTGTTCAGTTCCAGATTATTCTGACCACACCAAAGTGCCAGCTGCTCAACCTCCCGTCTGTATGCAGACTCATCACCATTCCTGTTGAGCCTGATGACAGTTGTATCATCTGCGTATTTAATAGGTTTGACAGAGGGGTCCTTAGAGGTGCAGACATTAATGAAGAGGGAGAATAGCAGTGGGAAAAGCACACATCCCTAGGGGGCACCTGTATTGCTCGTGTAATACAAGGACACTACTCAGTGTATAAAAACTGTCTATCAGACATTCATTAATTTTTGATATTCGTGTTTGGACATTACTCATTTTCATTTTTACCTGTGTTGTGATAACATGCGGAGTTATATGTTAAGTTCATATAGCTAATTGTTGCCTTGCTATTATTGACGGGACATTTTTTTGTCTTGGTTTTGTTTTAACAAAGTGCACTATTACAGTAATTCTGATTTTTCACTTTTGCATGCTATTTAACTCAAGTTTATGTGCCATTATTGTGTCATCATATGACTGGCGGTAGTCTTTGCTAACTTCAGGGAGTTACCCCTCTTTTTGGCATCTGACCACAGCCTAAATTCCTACCAGAAATTTACCTGTGGATCACATACTTACCACAAACATTGCAGCTACTATGTCTACTCTCTCCATACACACATTAATACTAACCTGCCTTATCTCCCTCTGCTGACTAACCCTCCTTACAACTCTCCCTAACACACTCCTACCTCTAAACCCAAAAGCCACCATCACATACCCCCCCATATACATCCACACATTATAGACTAATTTCACCTGAACTATATTACTCCAAACCAATCCATTATTTAAATCCCTTCATACTCTCAACTTCTCCCTCCCATCACCCCTTTCATATCATCACCTCTAAAAAAGGCGCCCCCTCACCAGCCCATCTTCCCTATTTCCCATACATCACCTCTTCCTCAACATCTCCCTCTCTCTATCAGGCGATATCCACCCTAACCCTGGACCGAACTCAACCAGACATTTAAGTAGCAGCCCCAACAAACCCCTCAAACCCAAAACCATCCGACTAACCACCTTCAATGCGCAAAGCCTCAAAAATAAAATCCCCAACCTGCATGCCTGGCTTGCTCACAACCAACCCGATATTACAGCCATCTCAGAGACATGGCTTAAACCCTCCATCACTGACGAAGAAGTCCTTCCTCCTGGCTATGAAATCCTTCGCAATGATAGAACCCAGACAAAAGGTGGTGGTGTGGTTATTATCAACCCATCCACCCATGCTCTAACTCCATACACCAACCCCATTCCTACCTTCTCCAATGCCAAAATAGCAATAGGCTACTTAAGAATTAACAAATGTAAATCTCTATGCATCTGCTCCGTGATGTAAATATTAACTGGGCTTCCCTTAACACTGACACCCCATCCCATTCTATCAATCTCTACAACTTCACCCAACTCAAAAACCTTCCAACCAGGCCAAACAAAGATGGAACCTCTGGTACCATCATAGACTGGATACTCACTACCCACCCCCACCTTGGCATACAAGCCAGTCTTCTACCCGATCCTCTCAGCGACCACCTACCTGCCTTCATTGACGGCATATCCTCCACCCTACCAAAACTACACCAATCTATTCAAACCTACAACTTATCCTCTTTCAACCCGGAGATATTCTCAGAATGCCTGAAGCACAATGATTGGTCACCCCTAAAAACTCTCCCACTTGATGATGCATGAGCCTATTTTAACAATACTTTCCTAACCATCCTAAATCAACAGGCCCTCCCTAAATCCAAATGAATCAAATCAAATCCCTGCCCCTGGCTATCTCATCAAACTAAAAATATCATGCGTCAACGTGACAGAAAATGGAAACAATACCAAAAACAAAACACCGCCAGCTCCCTCCTAGAATTTAAGCAACTCAGGAACTTAGCCAAAAAATTAATAACCAAAGTCCGCAAAAGCTACTACAACAAACTTCAATCCATGCACTCATCCAATCCAAAGAAAATTTGGAGCTCCATTTCCTCCATCCTCCATCCAGGCAATAGAAGCAACCCATGCCCAGACCCAACTCTCACCAATCTACAAACTGCCACTAATTTCAACTAGTTCTTCATAGATTGCATAGCAAAACTATCCTCCTCCTTCCCTGACCACTCCTCCTGCCCCCATCCCTCCTCCAGCGACTCCCCTCCTTCATCCCCCTTTACCCTCAAACCCATCCCCACAAACACAATAAAAAAACTTCTTCTCAAGCTAAAACCTTGTCGTAATGCATCAGACAATCTACCACCCACCTTCCTCAAACAATCTGCTGAAACCATCGCCTATCCCGTATCTATTCTCATAAACAGATCTATACAGGAATCATACATCCCAACCATCTGGCGCCAAGCATACATCATTCCACTTCACGAAGGTGGTAAAAACATTGACACAACCAATTTTAGACCTAAAGCCAATACTCTCCCCTCATTCAAAAATACTAGAAAAAACTATCCATGCACAAATCATGCAACATCTAAACCTGCACAAACTTCTCTCCCACACCCAACACGGCTTCCGCCCCGGCCACAGTACCATCACTGCCCTCCTTTCCTTTCTAGAGACTATCAACCTAGCATGTGATAAAGGCAAATATGTATCATCACTATCTTTAGACCTCTCAAAAGCATTCAACACCATCTCCCACGCCTTACTTTTATCCCAGCTCCCATCCTTACATATCTCTCCCTCTACCATTGCCTGGTTCACCAGCTACCTATCCAACCGCCAACAAGCTGTCCAGTGGAAAGAATCTACCTCTCCTTTCCTACACACACCCTCCGGGGTTCCCCAAGGTTCAGTTCTAGGCCCTCTGCTCTTTAACATATTTATCAACAACTTCCACCTCTCCATCCCTGAAGCCTCCATCATCCAATATGCAGATGACTCCACCATCATCTCCTCAGCCTCCTCCCCCTCTGAACTACTAATAAAAACCCAAATTGCCTTTACTAATACTAAATCCTGGATGAAAGCCAATCACCTTGCCCTAAATGCCACCAAAACTAGACTAATGATCTTTACCCCTACTAGAAATTCCACATTAGACAGAAACCATTTCTGCATTTCAAGCCAAAATAAAACTCCTTTAGAAATAGTCCCTTCAACCAAACTGCTAGGCATCATTATTGATGAAAACCTAAAGTTTGACTCCCACATATACTCTGCTATCAACAAAACTCATCAAAAGATTGGTCTGCTATACAGGCCCAATCGCTATCTCAGCCCCTCCACCCGACAAACTCTTGCAACAACCTTCCTCCACCCATCTCTTATGTACAGCGCTCCCCTATTTACCAACCTCCAACTAGGCCTGCGCTCCAAACTGGAAGCCTGCTACCACAAAATCTGCAAATTCGCTACCAACTCCAAAAGTTCATCTCACCACTGCCACTCACTGCTCACCTTCAAATGGCTAGAGCTCCCCAGCTACCTTAGATATCTGCAACTAACCACTACTCACAAGCTCATCTTCAAACCATCAGACTGTCCATCCCTAACCAAAGCTCTTACACCCTACACTCCCTCCCGCTCCCTAAGATCCGAGAACCAAAATCTGCTTCAAGTACATAAACCCTCTTATGCCCCAGGCCAACTACTACTATCCTGCACAAAACCTTGGAACTCTCTCCCCCCTCATCTATGCAACTTATCTAACCATAACTTCAAAACTCAGCTCTTCTCACATCTATCCTCCAAATGGGAATGTCCCTCTCATGCTCCTACCTAAACTACCTCCTTCATTTTTGTTCCTAACCTCCTCTTTATATATTTTTTTTGTTTACATGAATACCTAATGAGTTTTTCTCTGTCAGTTCTGATTTAAATATGATTAATAAGATTTCCTACTCTACTAATGTTACCTAATACATTAGAATGAATACTGTTCTATTAATAGTAATGTAATGTAACCCTACATATATGTAAATGTAATTCAATGTAAATGTAATGCAAAACAAAGTAACTATTCTTGTGGAGCTTTTCACCCCGGGCCTCCACTGAAAACGGGCCGACTTGGCCCATTGGACTATCCCAGTCAACAAATGCAAATAAAATAAAATAAATAAATAAATAAAGATGTGGATTTTCTGTGTTTCACCTGCTGTTTCCTACTGATTAGAAAATTGGTGATCCATTCATTGCTGGAAGCAGAAATTTTGGAAATTGATGAAATGATGGAAATTATTTGACAGTTAGTATGGAAAACATTAATATCTTCATAAATTACAGCTAGTAAGATGGATTCAATGAAAATGGTAGAAATAAAAGAGAAAGAGTTATGGTTAAGAAGTAATCAGAAATAATTAGAGGAGCTGAAACTTTAAAATATTGCAGAATAAGGATAATCTCACAGAAGAAGAAGAGGTGCAAATGCAGAGTGCTACAGTAAAAATAAGGAAGCACCGGGATAGTATCCATGAGTTTAGAAAGATTGAGGTTAAGCAACTAATTTTCATAACACCACCAGCACACAAAAAGTTTTAGCACAATGACTCAAGCAACAGAAAGCAGAAAGGGTTGTCGCCAAACTTAGGGAATGTCTAACAAGAAAAATAACCAGAGATGCTGCAGAGATATTACAGATTTTTCAGAAATGTTATGCATTCCACACATAAAGGAGAGAAATATGGATATCAAGAAAGAGCACAAATGGAAATATTTATGGAAGACTTAACTATGCCAAGTTAAAGGTAGATGAATCTCAACGATTAATAGCTAAGATAGGAACAGATGAGGTAAAAAAAGTACAGTTATGTAAAATCTTACCTTAACAGCAAATGTCATTCTTTTCACTGTTACAGTATTCTTCACTTAAGAGATCTCCTGCCAAGGATAGCTCAATGTCTGTATAGTATACCAAAGCCTTCATCTCTATGTATGTCACACGTCTGCCCCCATGCAACATGTAGGGCAAAAAGATACAGATGCAGACACAGAAAAGAAAAAGCCCCAGGAAGAGCAGAATGCTCTCAGGGATGAAGAGGAACATGTGCATCTAAAAGGAAAAAGAAAGAAAGGAGAAAGGGGCCTTCAGCCAGGAAGGAAACAGAACAGAATACAGGGCAAGAGAAAGGACAGAGGGGGAAGGAATGAGTGAGTGAATACTGCAGTGAGGAGGACATCTACTTTTATGGTAAGGTTTTACACAATTGTACTATGTCCTTCCATATCACTATTGTAGTTTTCTTCCCCTAAACAAAAGTACAAGACCTCAACAGGAAGCCTGAGAGGAGGAAGCATAGCGGAACCTTTCACAAATCCATGCAGAATGGCCCTAGCAATACCTGCTCTGGCCCTGGAAATAACCTTCAACTTATTATGTTTAGTGAAAGTAAGAACAGAGGCCCAAGCAGCAGCTCCAAAGGCTAGAATTGGTATCCAGGTCATTGAAAAAGGCACCAGAGACAGGAACTGCCCTAGAAGAACATGCCTTTACAGATGAGAAGAGACATTTGCCATGAAAAGAATAACAGCAGGAAATGGCCTTAGAAATCAAAGAGGAGATGGCATTCTTAGAAACAGCCAAATCCAAAGTCCCGGATGAAAAGAAACAAAAAGCTGCAAATATATGTTTAGAATTTTGTTTTATCTAAATAATACCATTTGCTGTCTATGCAAATCCAAGGTGTAAAGAACCTTCTCACTGGCAGACTGCAGAGAAGGAAAAAAGGAAGGAAGATGAACAGACTGATTATGGGATAATTCACTGATCATCTTGGGCATAAAAGAATTTGTACAGAGACACCCTGACTATATGGAAAACTATAAATGGAGGAATAGCTATGAGAGCCTGAAGTTCAGACAGTAACAGCCAAAACAAGAACAGTATTCCAGGTACAGTTGTAAGGAAGCTGAAGATGCAGGCTCAAAAGGAGCCTGGGTCGATTTTTTATGCCCCAAGAAGGTGGGATAGGCTTCCTGGGAGACTGATATGAATGACACCTTTAAGAAACTGCTTGATCTCAAACCTACAGGCCAGAGGAGGATACAAGGCCAGACAAGCAAAAGTTGCTGATAGGTGAGCTTTAACTGAAGAATATACCAACTCAGTATGAAGCAGGTCACATAGGAGAGAAAAGTAAGAGAGAACCAAAAGATCCTGATGGCGGAAGAGGCACTAGATGGAACATCTCTTCCATTTGAACATATGGGATATTCTACTAGTGGGTTTCTTGGCCTCTTGCAGAACTTGGAGCATGTCCTCAGAAAAGAGTTGCCTAAAAGGGATCAAAACTCTTTCACCCACAGTGTCAGCTGAAGAGTGGACAGGTGAGGATGAACAAGAGATCCCTTGTTTTCTGTGGGAGATCCACTTGGACAGGTAATTTGTGGTAACTGCACCTGGCCAAGTGAAAGAGAAAAGGGAGAACCAATGCTATCTAGGCTAAAAGGGAGTAACAAGCAAGATTTTGAGACAGTCCTGTCTGATATTGTGCAGAACCCGTGACAGCATAGGAATGGGTGGGAAAATGTACAGAAACATCCTCTTCCAAGGAAAAGACATGCTGTTCACTTTCCAAGTCAGAGGACTTGAGACTCCGGAAAAGAATAGAGGAAGTTGCCTGTTCAGAGGGGAGGCGAAAAAATCTACTTGAGGAATATTCCACCGATGGACAATGACCAGGAACCCATCTCTGTGAAGCATCCATTCAGGAGCCTGTGTTCTGGACCTGCTCAAAGGTTCTGCCACTAGACTGTGCTCTGAGGGAATGTAAACTGCCTGAAGAGTCACTTGATACTGGATAGCTAGATCCCAGACATGAAAAGCCAGTCTGCAAAGGAAATAGGACCTGGTACCCTCCTTCCTGTTGACATGCCCCATCACTGTGGTACTACTGGTGAAGACTTTGAGGGGCAGGGAATGGAAAGCCTATACAGTCAAAAGCAGAGCTCACATCTCTTTTATACTGATATAATCCAGCCTCTGATAAGGAGGCCAGAGACTGTGGACCTTTAGGAGGCCACAAGAGGCACCTCCACTCCTTATCTGAGGTGTCCGTGAAAAGCTCTTGAGTGGAAACTGGAGCTTGAAAAGGAAACCCTGGCTTTAAAAATATGACGATGAAACCACCAATGAAGCTTAAGTTTGAGACAAGGAAGAAAAGGAACAGGGAATTCTAAGGGGAAGCCACAGTGATTATAGGTACCACTGAAGTTTCCTCATATTAAATCTGGTGATAGGGATCATGGGAATGGTGGAAGCCATAAATCCCAGGACTGTTAGAAATTCCTTGGCTGTGATGAAGGACAGAAGTAGAGGAGACTGTAAAAAAAGGCGGTCAGAGAGACAGCCTTGGGGGCAGTAAGGGATGCCAGCATGGGAATGGTCTGAATCTGCACCCAAGAAAAACATGATCCTGAAGATGTCAGATATGATTCTGGAGGTTTATGTTAAATCCCAGACTGTGTAAAAGACAAGTGGTAGACTGGAGATAATGCAGACGACTGCTGTGAGAAGGAGCTTGAATAAGTAGATCTTCTAGAAGCCTGTAAAAAACAATTACAGGAGCAAGGCATTTGGTGAATACTCTTGGGGCAGTAGAGAGGCCAAAGGGCAAAGCACAGAACTGAAAATGCAAGGAACAGACAAAGAAATGCAAAAGTTTCCTGAAAAGAGGATGAATAGGGATGAAGCAAAACAGGCAAAAATGTCTGAAGGGATAACATCCAAAAAGAAGGGATCTTGAGAAAGGTGTTGAGCAGGGAAAGATCCAGAATTGGTGTTAATGTACCCTCCCCTTCTGGGGAGCCAAAAACATCCTGAAGTAAAACGTCTTCCACACCCGGGTGGGAGGAATAGGCTAAATAGTGCCCTGATCCAAAAGGAACTGCATAACCTCTGTAAAATGAGGAATCTGTTTTTGAGCAGGTTGGCGAATGCCTCAAAAAGGAGGAAAGAATTCCCAAACTATGAAATATCCCTGATGGATGATCAAGAGAACACAAGAATCTAAGGTGATTTAAAGCCAATTTGGAAGAGATAAGGAAAGGTGGAGAGACAAGGGGACCTGGCCGATGGGAAGGGAAGTCCCAAAGTCAAACAGAACCAGGCTTATCCTGCAAGGAAGGTTTATGGGAGGAAGAAGTCTGCTTAGACTTTGTAGGATGAACAAGCCTAGAACCCTTCTTACCCTTAGGAGGAGGATGAGAATGTTTATGAACAAAGGCAGACCTGGAAGGATAGTTCTTTTGAAACTTGGGAATGGGGGAAACAAAAATATGTTTCAGCTCCAGCAAGGCCTTACCCTTATCCTGGAGGGACTTAAATAACTCAGAAGCAGTAGCAGTCCCAAAAAGACTTTTATCTGGAAAAGCATTCAAAAGCCTGGAAGGCAAAGCCTGACAACATAGCCAAGAACAACAACAGTTCTTGACTAAACCAAAGACAGCTGCCCTGGTAGAGGCATAAGCTGCATCAAAGCAGCATTTTACTGAGTGGTGGGCAACCTGAGAAATGGAACCTAACATGATATGAGCAGAAGCCTTCCCCCTCAGAATCAGGGAGGGTAGAAACCACCTTAAAAACCTGGGAAAGAAATGCAAAACATACCTGGTCATATGTGTCTGGTAGTTAATGGCCCTAAAGGGACAAGGGGGCAGCAGTGTAAAACTTCTTGTCCAAGCTTTCCCTGGCCCTACTATCCTTATCAGAAGGAAGTACGTTAGTAGAAGTCAACAACTTAGAGGGCTTGTCAGAAGAAACTGATACGACTGAAGGATCAGCAGAAGGGTACTTATAAAAAAATTTTCAGTCCTCAGGCACCTTGTAAAACCTATCAGACTTCTTTGGCACAGAAGGATGACAGCCGGGGGCTACCAAAGCTGCAGAAAAAGTATCCGGAAGGGCAGCAAAAACAGGAGGAACAGCAGATGGTTCAGGACACTCAATATACAGGAGCTCATGGTACCTTTTTTGAATATCAGGGACCTAGAAACAGTCCCACTTAAAACTGTCCATCATATGAGCAACAGTATCCCCAAAGGACAACTCTTTCAAGGGGGACTTAAGGAATTCTCTTCCTCTGAACCACAGTCAGGTTGGGGAAGGAATTTGACAAGAACAGATCAATGATCCTCCCTCAGGTACACAACAAATCCTCATTTGAAGAATCCAGTTCCCTAGCCTTTTAACAGGAGTGCAAGACCTGGGTGGAACACAGACAGTTTAAGGAGACTTCAAGGCCATTAAAGCATTAAATAAACCCCGAGTGAAATTCTGTCATTCAGGCTGAGGATCCTTTACAGCAGGGAAATATGCTCTGTCTTCTGTTTCTTCTTCTGCAAGATATCTTCTTCAAAAACCCATGGAAGGTCAGACCCCCCTGACACAACTCTATAATGGTGATAGGAATTTCTTCCATCACCAAAATCTGAGGAATCCCCCTCGGCCCCTTGGATATTATTAGTTGTAGTTCCCCCTCAACATCAGGTGCAGACACTGGAATTCCTGCAAGGAGGTGCAAGAATTGGGATCCATGCCCGCCTCTAATTGGGTTGTGACACAGGAATCTGAAACAAGCACTAGGCAGTTTTCAGGGCACTGCTCTCAACCTCTTAGCAAAAAATATCTGGACAAAGCCAAAAATAAACTTAGAAAGTTGCTAGTATACAAGGTCTTGTGTTAGCATGCATTTTCTGAAGGAAATGAAGCTTGAAACTCAAATCACTGTCATTATTTAGTGAAGTCAATCCTCACTCATTTGGCAAAAAATTCAAGGAAATCACACATTTTATCTGGAACAGACCAAAAATGTGAGGCAAAAATCTGTACAGTTAAGAGGTGGGCTTTCACTAGCCTCTATAGAGACATCCATGGGAGGCTAGAGAACAGTTGGATCAGGCCTGACTTTTTCCCCTCTTCTTGGAAGACAGCTGGCCCTCAGTGCTGTAGGATTCTGCCATAGTACCCTGAGCCAAGAGCTTAGTCACTGATTCTCAAGATATATGGACAAGGAGGAGAGGTGAATATGTAGGGTCTTAAGCACAAACTCCTGGCAGACAGAACGCTGTGTATGATCATGAGAAGCAACCAAACAAAAAAGACACTGGTTGTGACAGTCTTTATGGGGAATCTGTCTCCCACACTGAAATGTTCCCTTTCTGAACACATACCAAACAAGAGTAAAAAAGAAGAGAAAAAAACAGCTTGGTAACCAGCACAGCAAAAGGGCATTCAGACTGATGGATAATAACGGCATTCAGACTGGCAGCAAAAAGTTCTGAGCGGTTGCGTCTGTATGCCACATTTACACCCTACATGTTGTGCAGGGAAGATACGTGTGATGTACAGCACCCTATAAGAGGTGAAGGTTTTGGTATACTGGACAGACATTGGGCTATCCTTGTCTGGAGATCCCATAGATGAAGAACACTGCAATGGTGATATGGAAGGACATTCACACTGTTCTATGGGGAGGATCAACCTATCCTATCTCACTTAACTCTGCCCTCTTTCCCTTTCCAAACAAATTCCTTCAACTTTTTATTATTTGCCAGATCTTCTATTTTGGTTGAAAAAAATATGCCTGACCTTAAAACTAAAGATTCTAAAACATTTTCAATGTTTCTAATTTATTAACCATTTAATAATCAGGCTACCAGTTTCTCTTTTTAGTCTCTTCTCAGATAGCCTTAGATGCCACAACAGAAGCCTTTTTAATCCATACTCCTAAACACTTCATCTTATTATTTCCCCATAAACTTGGGCATTGCTGACCCAAGTCTTGAGTGGGTACATCATTTTTGGCTACAGTGTTTGTTGTACCTTCATTAGTTTTATATTCTTCTGAGTCCCTTATTTTGATTACCAATGGCTCTAAATATAAAGCAAGTAACAAAGGGGAAAGAAGAAACCCCTGCTTGGTTCCTCTGTTCAAACAACACTTAGTGTAGAGAAACCCTCCCACTTCAGTTACTGCATCTGATCCTTATATATAGCCTAATTAACCCTATTATTGTATCAGGGAATGGAAATGTTTTCATTGGCCAACCAATAAAATCACCGCTTAATCTGTCGAATGCTTTCAGTGCATCAAGCCTCTGACACCTCAGCTGTTGCATATGCCTGGTAAGTTGTTCTCAATGACTGGTTTGACAAGGGCCGAACACAGAGTAAAAATTACATTCTTGAACCTACGTGTCATACCCTTGCTTCTAAGTTGAGCAAAACAGAATAATTTCCTTACTACTACTACTTACACATGATGGTCAAAGGCCAGGTTACTGTCTACCTGTGTTCCCAAATCCCTGACTACTGTTTCTAGTCTTATGGGTGTATTTTCAATGAGTTAGATTCCAATAACCATCTTGCAAAGGATACTATTATGCATTTCTTGGCACTGAGATTTAGACCGTAGCTCTGGCACCAGTTATTAGTCTGTTCAGGCCTTCTTAGAGGGTATTTGTGTCACTGGGAGATTCTACGACTGCATGTAGTATAGTCTGCAGTCATCTGCAATCTTGGCCAGCCAGCTGTTGGCCTTGATTTCAGAGATGTACATGCCAAAAAGTGGCCTCAGCACAGAGCCTTGAGGGACTGGAGTGTTTGTGGAAAAATACACCCCTATCCTAACTTCTTGAGTCTTATCTGTGAGCCAGTGGGTGACTTGGCGGTTTAAATCTAATTTAATGAGTCTGCCTACAATGCCTGTGTGGTATTGTGTCAAATGCTTTGGCCAGGTGAAGCTAGGCAGTATGCACTGTTTTGTCCTCATCCACTGCTTTGGTAAGCTTCTCAAAGATATCCACCAGGATGAGTAAGCATGACTTAGCCTCGAGAAAACCAAACTGGGTTGGACCAAGTTTCTGAAGTTTTCATAGGTCATTGTTTATCATTTCCATAATTCTTTCTAGGCTTTTGTAAATAAGATTGGTCAGACTTATGGGTCTGTAGGTACCTGGGTCCGTAGATGTCCTGTCTCATCCAGATGGACGAGAGCTGCAGTCTTCCTGTCTTAAGGCCATGGTTAAAAAGTGAGTCTAGTGGTCTTGCTAGATCATGTTTTATGCTATTAAGGAGGCATCCCGGAATATTATCAGGGTCTATCAGTGCAGTGTTCTTGGCCTTGGAAAGTACACTGATAACCTGTACCGTAGTGATACTTGGGGGAGCTACA
Organism: Protopterus annectens; assembly: GCF_019279795.1. NCBI lineage: Eukaryota > Metazoa > Chordata > Ceratodontiformes > Protopteridae > Protopterus > Protopterus annectens. Next base: position 543,632,706 of record NC_056731.1, read on the forward strand.
GTCAAGGGTATTTCCTGAAGGGTGTCAGGAGGAAGAGGGGGGAGTAAAACTGGAGCTAAATTAGTCAGCCAGTAGATTTGCTACATCTTCTGAATCACTATATGTGGCTCCATTTACAATTAGTTCAGCACATTATCTTTGCTGCCTTTGAGGTTGCTGATACAGTTGAAGAATGCTTTGAGACTGTCTTTGACCTGAGCTATTTTTAGGTCAAATATGGCTTTTGTAGACTTGATTAGCTCCTTGAATTGCTTGTTTAGACTGAAGAAACAGTCTTTACCTAGCTGGATATTGCACTGCCTAATTTTTGTCACCATTTGCCTCCTTTTGTTACACAACCTATTGATGTCTGAATTCCACAACAGTAGATTTTTTTCAGTTTGTTCTGTGCTTACTCCAGATAGATACAACTATCTCTATGCAGCCCTTAACATGACTGTACAGTGTTTCTGTGAACAATTCTGCATAAGCAGCAGTGCTGTCAGGGTTTGAGGGTCTTGAAAATTTTCCAAGGTGTCACTTAATAGTAGGAAGTTTGCCGTACAATAATTCTTAAAAGTTCCAAGTTTAACTGGGGTCCTGAGTTTTATTTTCATTTCAAAGTTGACAGCTTTATGGTCTGAGCTGACCAGTGAGAACTACATACAGTTGGGGGGGGGGGGGTCTAGGACGTTACTTTACAAAGTCCAAAAATATCTGGGTCTGTACGTTTGGGGTTGTATAGGAGTCATAGTTTATTGTGCAGTAGTTAGATTCACTCATGAATATGGTCTTAAATTGAATGGGGAGCATCTCCAGTACATTTGAACATGGGTTGCATGTTTCCTGAGTCATAAATGGGGACCTACAGCTTGCAAAAACATGGTATGGGCTTTGCCAACTGTAACAGCAGCCTTTCTACACTCATGCATATCATCCAAATATTTCCTTATTGTCCATTTAGCACTGTGTAGTTCTTCTTCTTCTTATTCACAGGTTCACAGGTGTGTTCTAAAATAATGATCCCTGGGGTCCTTTTAAGTCTAGTCATACATTCAAAATCTCTGACAAGTTCTGGTAGATTCTGTCAGAATCTCCTTATTCTGCAATACTTATCTTTTACATCTACCCTATTTTTAAACTCTATTTTCATTTATTTCCAAACACTAGCTAGCTATCCCTTCTATCTTCCATAACACTACCACATTCCTTAAATAATTCTATTTTAAGTAGGAAAGTACCACTACCTTATTTTACTTCACTATCAAGCATTTTTATCTTAGCCTTTATCAAAGCATGACCTGAAATATTTACTGAATATATGTAAAAAAATTCAACTGCATTAAGTACACACATCCTGTGAAAAATAAATTCTATTTAATCTACTCCAATTATTGTATCTTGGGGAAATAATATGCAAATTCTGTCAGATTTCCTACTAATTAATTCATATCTACCACTATTGTTTTTTTCTCTCTTTTATCACTATTTAAGTCACTTTAGCAATCAGTATTACTACTACCCTTTCCCCTTTTCCTTCATAATCTGCTGAATGTCCTTTCCAAAATTCTTTCTTGGTCACGTTCATATGCTTATACCTATCCAAATGCATCTCCTACAAGTTGCCTATTTGCACCGTACATTTCTTAATATAAGTAAATACTATACTCGTCGCTTATCTATACCTGTAAGATCATTTACATTCCATGATATCATGGACGAAGTAGCAATTATGACAAAAAAGTACTACTCAAACCTGTAATACATGACAATTATTTTAAATGTGTATTTCTAGCTTGTGACTTACATATACCTTACCTTAACCAAATCTAGTTACCTTAACCAAATCTAAAAACCTAGCAGGTGATTCCCTTTTTTCAAATACCATTGGAAAACACTGGAATCAACTTCCTTCTGAACTTACTTCCATTGCTTCCACTGTTTTGTTTAAACAAAAACTCAGAATTTACCTTAAAAGCCACTGGATGTGTTCCCTGCTCTAATCCTGACTAAAGTAATTTCCATCTATTAATCTAGTTACCTTAAGCTAAATCTAAAAAACTAAGCAGGTGATTCCTTTTTCAAAATACCATTGGAAACAACACATTTTCAATCAAGCAGGTGATTCTTCCTTCCTTGAACTTATTCCATTTCCACTCTTTTTTTGATTCAATGAACATAGTCAAACAACAACAAAAAGTACATTTTCAGAAATCACCACCCCGTTTTATCTCAGAACGCAAACAAAACTACATTTTCAACAAATGAAGTTTACCCCTGCGTAAAAGCCACAAGATGTGTTCCCTGCTCTACTGTTCTAACTTACAGTAATTTCCATCTATTAATCCTTTCTCTCCCTGTTAACTCTTCTGTCCCTCCTGCAGTTCCTCCACCCAAATGTGAAACATTGTTTTACTGTTTCAATAAGGTAACTTTTAGCCCTAAGAAAAAGTACATTGGTTACCTGTGTACTGTACTTTTAAAAGCTTGATAGCAATATTAACACTGAGTTCACCATGGGTTCATAGGTTCATAGGTTCCATACTAGGCTATCTGCCGAGGCATTACAAGCCCTAGCCCATCGTTTTAATGACAGGCCACCCTTTACAACAGAGACTATACCCATTGTTTTCTGTGCCTCTGTCAAGGCAGTGACACTGAGGTAATCCTGGGGTATATCTGCGATCTCCCATCCATTGGTCAGATTTCTCTTGAGCAAGGCCAGCGGTGCTCTGCCTCATGTGCAGGATTTTGTTCCACAGCATAAAGTCTTTGGGTGATGAATCTATCCCTCCATACGTCCTATTAATAGCAGCCAAGGTTTAAGTCTCCGCCCTTGTGGCTCTGATGGATCTAGATTTTTGAGGTGAAGCATATTCATGCAAATGGGTTTGACATGGCCTGTATATGTTGTTAGGCAAAAGGTACCCCTCTATGGCGGTAAAGCGACTGAATAGAGCTGGAGTTCTCCAGTCGGGCAGCATGGGACAGATTTTGGGAGCGCTAACCCTTTGGTGTGAGGAACTTTTGTGGCCTCTCAGCTGCAAGTGTGGTCAGATACATTCGAGGAATGGGGCATTGTACTCAATCATTGGTCTGATGAGTGATGAGTAAAGGGAGACTATGACCTCCCGCCGGTGAATGAGAATCCCTTCATGATAAGGTGGGCAGTATGAAGGTCTTCCCTAACTACTTTAGCTACATGGGTGTCGAATGACAGACTACTATCAACCTGGGTCCCCAGGTCCCTGATAACTGCTATTATATCAGTGGATTGCCACCTATTTGGTAGCTAGGGGTAACCTTGTTTTCGAAAGATATATTTCTCTTACCTTTATCACTTTTTCTACCTTTACAGACTGCTCTCGTCATCTTTCATCTTTTAAGGATTTGAAACTCTCTGGCTCTAACTAGTATTCCTCCTTTTGTTGTAGAGTCTTGTTTTAATGTTTATGTTGGTCCACCAGACTGGATGTACCTTTGGTACAAAGAGTCTTTGTTTACTTGGGATTGCCTTATCCATGCAGTCCTGCAGGTGCTGGCCAGAAGGCATTTGTGAAAGTGATTCAGCTGAAGCAGTACTGTTTTCCACTTGGCTCGGGGGCAAGGAGACCACACTAGTCTTTAGAAGTGTGAAGTCGGCTTTTTGAGAAGTTCTTTACATGGTCTTTTGTAGCAAGCTGGGGTCACAGACTGGATGTACCTTTGGTACGAAGAGTCTTTGTTTGTAGGTTGCCTTATCCATGCAGTCCTGCAGGTGCTGGTAGAAGGCATTTATAGGAAATGATTCAATGACTGAGTACTGTTTTCCACTTGGCTCGGGGCCTTAAAGGAGACCACACTAATTTTTGAGAAGTGTGAGTCGGCTTTTGAGGATTCTTTACTGTGGTCTTTATTTCAGGTGGGGGTGGGATGGGGACCTCCAAGTTGGTTGTGGTCTGATCTCACCCAGTGGGGGGTACACCTCCGATTGTTGAACATTGTGCTCCCATGTTGTTGTTAATTGAGATCAAGTATATTATCTCCTCTTGTGGGGATGGTGACTAGTTGTTCCATGGCGAATTTGGGTTATAGTTCCAGGAACTTTTTGGAGGCTGCAAAGTGTTTGGGCTTGAGTAGTGTTCCCAGTCCTGTAGGAGTGAGGCAAGTCACCTGAGCCAGTGGTGTTTGGTACATTGTCTCCTCTAGTGTTTCAGAAGGCCATGTGAGGGTTCCTATGAGTTTGGCAGGGAATTGGCCTGTAACATGCTACAATTTGCAGAACAGTCTTGCCTATGGTTAATTGCACCTGGATGGTCTCGATGCATGTGGAATGCGTGCACAGTCTTGAGGTGTGTGGGTGTCCTTGATAGATGTAATTTACTCCTTTCAGTGTCAGATTTGGGGCGGGCCTTGTAGTATGGGGTAAAACCACAATGGCGCCCGGGTGCTCTCGGGGCTTGAACAGTTTCTGTCAGCACAGACATCGATGTTCTCCATACTGGAAAGGGCCTCGGTCGTGCATTTTGAGTTTGGAGCTTCGTGAGCAGCGACACATGGTTTTTCCTTTTTGTGTTCTAGGGTGGTATGTTTAGATTTGAGCCTTGCCTAAAAGGCACTATGAAGTGTGAGCCTTTGCCAATATCCAGGAGTCCAGGGGTGACAGGTGCAAGCCGTCCCTTGCGAGAGAAGCAAGCGTGGCTTGTCAGCATGTCATCAGGCAGACTGAACTACTGGATCCCCTTTGTACCAGTGTTTAAGCCAATTGTTAAAGCTGATCATCTTATCTCTGTATTGTGGCATCATTCTTGGTGAAGGTAGGATGCTGCTCAAGGTCAGGATGCTGTCTGGGCTACCTGTCAGAGGCTCACTCAATGTCTCTTTTTCATGTATGGTCAGGAGAGTGCGTCTCAGGTCGTTTACACCGGCGTGGACAACTGACTGAATCATAATTGTACCTGCTGTTGAGAGAGACCTGAGTGCGTTATGTGGATTCTCGCCCGACAGGCAGCCTGTGACCTTCGCGCCGATGCAGGTGGCGGGCGTCAGTGCTTGTCCCCAGCCCCAGGGGCTACCGTGACTAGTGTGTCTGTGCTTGTGTTTGGCCATGGGGCTGGCGACGCTTTTCTGACTGTGAGGGTCTATGTTGCAGGTGTTGTGTTCTGGTGGTGGTTGTTTGGAATGTCTGCTTTGGCCTCTACCGCATTTTGGTAGATTTTGATCAGAGCCTCCAGAAGTATGTCTTTGTGTGTTTATGTGTATGATTTGGTGTAATGGTAATATGTAAGGACTGGGTCTATATATGGTGTTAGTGTGTTTTCTTCTCACTCCTGACTGGATGCTTGCCAGTCCTATATTCGAAACTCAGCCTCAGTTCCCGGCGTGTGGATTGCATCTCTCGCATGTATTTGTGTTTTCTTGGGAGGAGGAGGGTTTCTCTGTGTACATGAGGCAGGTGTAACATTGCCTCAGCTAGTTCACCATCAAAACTTTAAAGGTTGGGGCTGATGGGGCCGAAATGGGGGTTGCCTTTTGGGGTACTATCTATGACCAGAGTGCCGTATCAAGGTAATAAAGTACTGTAGGGCAGAAGTGCTCGGTTAATGTAGATAGAAGAATAATCTACTTGGGTCAAGTAGGGGATGATCTTTTTAATTATAGGATCGTGATTAGATCAGTAGTATAGTTAGAAGGTAGTTTTAAGGAAAAGTTGAAGAGTTGGTTTAGAGTGGCCCAATAGTTTAAACCTGCTTAGCAGACTGCCTAGTGTTCAACAGTAACTCCAGCTAAATCGAGACTCGTCGCTAAGCGTGCTTTTATATGGGGGCGGAATGGAACAGGAAGCCCAAATTGGCCAACAAACCACAAGTCACTGCCTAAACCCACTCCTCAAGACAAAATGAAGAGTTATGAAATGACCCCTAGTGGCCAATAAAACTACAGTTTCAAGTCAGTAACCACCTCTCCAGAAGGCAGGAAGCTACTCAATGGCTAGTCCACTGATAAACACAGGTCCTTCCTTCAGCCCAAACCAAATGGCCTGCAGAAACTTTCAGGCAGATTCAGGAACGACAGGCACCTGCAACTGAACTTTTTAACTCTCAGAAAAGGAAAAAAAAAGCAGATTTTTTTTTGTTTTGTTTTTACAGAGATAGCAGAGGTTCACAAGTAATATCAAGTTATAACAGTGCAGTAAATGACCCCACACAAGAGTGCTAGGTCAAGGACAGAAAATATGCATTTTTTAGAAAAAACCATTTAAAATTATGCAAAACAGGAAAACAGGCAATTCAGCTTTTGTTGTGCTCACAAATACAGCTACTAATACAGAAATCAAGTTTAACAAGCCAGAAATGCTCTCAAGCTATGAGCAGTGCAAAAGGAAAACAGCAAATAAACAGAAAAAAAAAAATAATTAAAAAAAGTGGCTCCCTCTCTCTCTCAGATTTTTTTCCTCTTGGAGGTTAATACCAACAGCCAACAAGCCTGAAAAAGCCGCTCAACCCGAGGTAACTAGGTTTTAAGAAGAAGAAGGAGTTATGAAAATGTTATGGAATGCCCCCTAGTACACAAAACTAAGTCAGTAACACCTCTCCGGGGCAGGGGCTGTAGTGGAAGCTGCTCAATGTGCTAGTCACCCTTAAGGAGACCTTCCCTTCAGCCCAGAGCTCAAGCCCCTCTGAAACTTTCAAACAGTTCAGGAACAACAAGCCTGTAACTGAACTTTTAACTCTCGAAAAGTGGGGAGAAAAAAAAAAGATTTTTTTGTTTTTTTTGTTTTTACAGAGATAGAGAGGGTTCACAAGTAATATCAGGATCAGTTATAACAGTGCAGTAAATGACCCACACACAAGAGTGCTAGGTCAGGACAAGAAAAATAGTTTAAAGAAAAAGAAAAAAAAAATTTAAAATTAAAATTACCATGACAGGACAGCTTTTAAACAGCTTTTTTTGGTTGTGCTCTAAATACAGCTACTAATACAGAAATCAAGTTTAACAAGCCAGAAAATGCTCAAGCTAGGCAGCTATGCAGAAAAAACTTAGCAAAAAAACAGAGAAAAAAACTTAAAAAATCTCAAGTGGCTCCCTTCTCTTCTCAGCGTTTTTTTTCCTCTTGGAGGTGGCACACCAACAGCCAACAAGCCTGAAAGGCGCTCACCACCCGGCAACTAAGTTTAAGGAGTAATGGAAGATGAAGGAGTTATATGGAAACTACCCTTTCAAGTCATAAAAACTGGTTTCAAGTCAGTAACACCTCTCCGAGGGCAGGGAAAAAGCTGCTCAATGTTAGTCACTCCCCACTGATAAACACAGAGGACAGCCCTTTTCAAAAGCAAAAATGGCCTCGACTTTCAAACAGTTCAGGAACAGCAAGCCTGTAACTGAACTTTTTCTTCTCAGAAAAGTGGGAAAAAGCAAGATTTTTTTTTGTTTTGTTTTACAGAATAGCAGAAGGTTCACAAGTAATATCAAGTTATAATTATAGGTCAAATGACCCACAAGAGTGCTTTAGGTCAAGGACAGAAAGAATAATAATTTTAAGAAGCGGTTAAAATTAAAATTATGAACGGAAATTCAACAATACAGCTTTGGTTGTGCTCTAAAGTTTAACACTAATGCAAGAAATCCAAGTTTAACAAACCAGAAAATGCTCAATGAGCCAAGCTATAAAAAAGAAAAACTTAGCAAATAAACAGAGAAAAATACTTAAAAATCAAAAGTGGCTCCCTTCTTCTCAGCGTTTTTCCTCTTGGAGGGTGCTTCACCAACAGCCAGCAAGCCTGAAAGGCGCTCAAACCAGGGCAACTAGGTTTTAAGAGAGGAAGATGAAAGGAGTTATGGAAGCCAATGACCTAGTGGCCAATAAAACTACAGTTTCAGGTCGGTAACCACCCCTACCGGGGGCAGGGCTTCTGCTCAATGTTAGTCCACTCCCACTGATAAACACAGAGACCCTTCCCTTCAACCCAAGCAAAAATGGCCTCTAGAAACTTCAAGCAATTGGGAACAACAAGCCTGTAACTGAACTTTTTCTTCTCAGAAAAATGAGAAAAAAGCAAGATTTTTTTTGTTTTATTTTTACAGAATAGCAGAGGTTCTAGTAATATCAAGTTATAACAGTGCAGTAAATGACCCCAAGAGTGCTAGGTCAAGGACAGGAAAATATGCAGAAGTTTTAAACGATTTAAAATTAAGTGCAAACAGGAAATTCAGCAAACAGCTTTTGGTGTGCTCTAAATACTGACTACTAATACAGAAATCCAAGTTTAACAAGCCAGAAAATGCTCAAGCTAGGCAGCTACACAGAAAAACTTAACAAATAAACAGAGAGAAAAGCCACTTAGAAAAAATCTCAAAGTGGCTCCTTATTATAACGCTTCTCTCAGCGTTTTTTCCTCTTGGAGGGTGCTTCACCAACAACCAACAAGCCTGAAAAGGCAGCTCGAAACCTGAGCAACTAGGTTTTAAGAGAGGAAGATGAAGGTTATGGAAGGCCAATAAAATAAAAAATAAAAAATAAAAATAAATATACAGTTTCAAGTCAGTAACCACCTCTCCGGGGCGGGGCAGGAAGCTGCTCAATGTTAGTCACTCCCACTGATAAACACAGAGACCTTCCTTCAGCCCAAGCAAAATGGCCTCACAGAAACTTTCAAACAGTTCAGGAACAGCAAGCCTGTAACTGAACTTTTAACTCTCAGAAAAGTGGGAAAAAGCAAGATTTTTTTGTTTTTGTTTTTACAGAGATAGCAGAGGGTTCACAAGTAATATCAAGTTATAACAGTGCAGTAAATGACCCCACACAAGAGTGCTAGGTCAAGCACAGAAAATATGCAAGTTTTAAGAAAAAAACGATTTAAAATTAAGTGCAAACAGGAAATTCAGCAAACAGCTTTTGGTTGTGTTTCTAAATACAGCAGCTAATACAGAAATCAGAACACAACAAAAATTTACTGAACGCAATTCAACCAGAGCAGCTTTTTTGGTTGTGCTCTAAATACAGCTACTAATACAGAAATCAAGTTTAACACTGAGGGAAGACTACTTCTACTTATTCATATCCAACTATTTCAAACTTCAATTTTCACTGAACTGTTGCCACTGTACCCTTACATGTTATATTTAACTCGGCAAAGAATGCTCATAACTCTCAAGATTAGTTGCATGTGCCTGTAGGCAGCTTGTATCAAAGTAAAAACAGTCAGCAATGAGCATACCTCTCAGCCTCTTAAAGTAAGAAATCTGGATAAAGTCATAAATAATGGGGGGGCAAAGGCCCAAAAATAGGGACACTTTTTAAATATTGCTCTTACAAACTTAGTTGACACAATAGCAAATGTTACATAAGCATGTTTGCTGAATGGTATGAAGTTTGAAACTCAAATGTGTGTCGTTATTTTCTGACTTCAACACTCAATGATTTGCCAGTGATCTGATGGAAAATCGCAATTTCATGAGAAACAGAGCAAAAAAAAATAGGCAAAAATCTGGACATACTGCAAAAATATGTACAGTTGACAGGTATGGCAATGAAGAAAAAACATTAAACAACTTTGCAGATGCCTTAAAGAATCTTTATAACCTTCACTCAAAACATAACACACAGACCTCGCCTGGTAAACTGCCTGCAACTTCAGACTTCTTGAATCCTACTGAGAGCATTTGCTAAAGGAAAAAAAAACAAGCTAATAACTTTGCAGATGGAAGGAACCTGCCATTTCCATGTCTTTCATTATTTTGTTTTATTTTTCAAGCCTATTTGCTTAAAAATAATTACAGTTTAAATCAAGGGCATTAATCTAGACATCTACCCTTGTAAAAATATGACAAACTCCTATATTTATTCTACACATATCAGTACACATTTACACCTTATCTCAGCAGCCCAAGATCACAGCATTACAAAACTTAACTTGCTTCTGTTACCGCCTATACATCTTACAAATAAAAAAATATTTGCTTGCTTTTACATCTTTTAACATATAAATGACTCACTTTAAGATTCCCCTACCTCACATTTAAAATATCACTGATGGCAAACTATGCAAAACCACTTTTTTAATATACATACAACTTAAATAATATTATTTTTATACAAATGTTAATATGAACAAAATGGTTTAGTTCTTTCCCCTTCAGTGCCATTCTAACAATTAATGAAATAAAGTAGGTTAAATGTTTTATACTTCACCCATCAGTTTAACAAAGTCAACAAAATTCCGGTCATCCTTCATCCACTTATTGCAAAGCTAAATTTCAGATGTATATCTATATTTAGTAGGGGTGATGTTTTATATTCTCCCATTTATTCATTAATTTTACAATGTTGCTGGCCTTTTAATAGATGATCTCCCTCTCCCATCACCAGTCTCATTCAATCCAAAGTCCAAGGTACTCTCAAGTCTTCTAATCAACTCTTGTGATTTTTTTCTCTCTCTCAACCTTTTCACTTTGAAAATATAGAAAGATCATAGTAGTGAGGTGCAATACTTTTCCTGCCTTAGGGAGTAAGAGGTCTCCCACCCATAAAGAAAAAAACCTTAAACTACAGGGAAAACTGGTACTTTGTGAGCAATTAAGCTGTTGGGAGAAAAGCATTTATAACTTATTTATAAACCTATACATCTTTGTTGAAAATAAATGATAATAAACAGATGAACACTTTTGCCATTAACCAAGCTTCACCAGGTCTAAATTCAGTTGACATAACAAACAGTATCTACATGCTTTAACACAGGGATGTCCAACCTTTTGGCTTGCCTGGGGCCACATTGAGTGAAGAGGAATTGTCTTGGGGCCGCATATAAAATATACAATATAATTAATTGCTTCGCTGCCATGGCAACCAAAGTCATCCCCCTGGCTCCACTCTAGGTGCATTCAAGCAATAAATATAATAATGAATTTCTAATTACAAGGATTAAAATAATGAAAACAAAAGACCATGGTTACATTACCGTATTTCTTTCACATCACATAGCCAGGAATTTGCATATCATCTTACTTCAGTTCACCAAGACACACTGTACTCATGCAAGAGTAGACTTTGTTTCACCAACAAAACATTGACAAACCATCCTAATGTATCTTGACTAACCCTACAAAAAGATACTAGGTAAATAACAAACGTCATCCACAAATACACCCCCCCCAGAACACACTACATACCTAGTATCTATTTGACATGTGCCAGGATTTTATTTAAAAAAGAAAGTAATCAACAGCCCCCAAAACACATAGACCACTAGCATCTGGTTGACCCTGCCAGTGTATTAAAGAAAACCAATAGTCCCCAAAACACATACCTCCCTATATCTGGTTAACCCTGCCAGGATATTATATTATTTTAAAAAAGAAAGTCATCAACAGCCTCTAAAACACACAGACCAGTAGAATCTGGTTGACCCTGCTAGTGTATTAAAATCAGTAGTCCCCAAAACACATCACCTCCCTATATCTGGCTAACTCTGCCATAATATTAAAAAAACAGAAAGTCATCAACAGCCCCCAAACACAGAGACCACTACAATCTGGTTGTCCCTGCCACTGTATTATGTTAAAAAAAAGAAAATCCTCAGCAGTTCACAAAACACATTGCCTCCTTATATCTGGTTAGACTGAAATGCATATAAGCAACATAAAGTTATGAAAAATAAATACAATGATACACTGCACACATCTGTTTCAGAAAATGTATTCTAACACAAATCCTAATAATCAAGTAAAATATGCTCCTATTTTGAGCCTTTGTCCCCCTTTTATTTTAGGTTTATTCAGATACTTGAGGTAACAGACCAAAGAGCATACCTTTCAATTGTCCAGATTTTGTAGAATGTGCAGATTTTAGGCTCATATTTTTGGCCCCTACCTCATAAAATGTGTAGTTTTCTGGCAAATGACTGGGATTGAAGTCATTAAATAATGACACGCATTTGAGTTTCAGACTTCATATTTCAGATAATACACGCTAATGGAAACCCTGTTGTTCTAGCAACTTTCTAAGTTTGTAAGAGCAATATTTAAAATCTGTCCTTATTTTTGGTCGTTTGCCCCGTTAGTTGTGGCTCTGTCCACACTCTTCTTGAGGTGAGAGGTATGCAAACCTGTGATGATGCTGCTGCCAGGGGTCACTCTCAGTCTTCACACACACACACACACACACACACACACACACACACACACACACACACACACACACACACACACACACACACACACACACACACTCTCTTCTGCTTTCATGCATGCATTCACTCACACACGCATACAGAAAGATATGCACACACTTTTTTTGGTTTCATTTATTTTTAATTTACACTTTGCTAAATAGCAAAAGTGCTGCTTAGTAAGTGTAAAATAATGGCTCGATCGATCTCACCATTCACTCTCTCACACACACACACACACACATTCTGCTTTCATACACGCATTCACTCAGGCAAGATCGCTCTCACTCTCTCTCTCAATCTCTCATGCACACAAAAGTCTCTTCTGCTTTCATACACGCATTCACTCACACACACACACACAGACAAAAACATAAACACACACATATACAGTCGGGTGTCCAACATAAAAAGTTTGTTATTCTTTCTATGAGGCCCAGTGGATGGGGGACTGATGTCATACTGTATAAGGGTGACGTGGGTTAAAAAGCAGAAATTTTGTTGTGTTGCTGTGGTTAATATTGCTCTCAACTGTTCCCGATTTCACTGAAGGTCCCTGATTTTACTTCAGTGTTTGAGTTTCAGAAATTCCATGCTAGTGTTTAATCTATTATACTAGTATACAGTAATGCAGGTACACACAATCAAGTAAACCTGTGAAAAGTGACTAACCTGATTGCTGTCTCTCCACTCTCTTGGTCTCACTCTTATCCTTGCAACTAGAGCGCGGGAACAGAATGCTTAAGTAAAAGGACTAATCAGCAGCTGCATCATGTATGTGACAGGCTGCTGATTTCACAGTCATGGGTCCTTGCACCCCCCCCCCGATAAAGTACTGTACTGAACTGCCGCACATTCAGGTCAAATCATATAATGATGTTAAGTACAGTTTGCAATACTTTGGGGGCCGCATTACTAAGTGTCCAGGGCTGTGGGTTGGACACCCCTGCTTCAACACATAGCTAATTGTCAATTCACTAGAGCTGGGGTCATAAATGTACGCCATAGGCTGCATGACCAAGATATAATAGCATAGGTCTCATCTTTCATACCTTTTCTGCATTATCTATTCCTACTGGCAGCTTATATGCTGTATTCCTATCCTTGTGGCTGCTGCCTGATAAACAATTTATAGAACTGCTGCCGCTTGTTATGCACATCGTCTCATGTACAATGTTATTTCCCTTATTTAAAATAGACAAATATCAGCAAATGTGTAGCAATCAGTCAAATTACAGTCCTTAAGTATTACACAGTTATAATCAAAACTGTGGCTAATCAGGACCATGCTAAAAAATTAGACAGAAATTGTCCTCAAAATATTTTTCCTGGAGGATCAAATACATTTTTGGTTATAGAATAGACCAAAGAAGAAATCAAGTTCAGCCAACAAAGAGTAAACCAGCAAGGGGAAGGGGGACTCTGCTTTGCAAACTTCTAATAATAATAAAACCCAAGGTGAGACTTGAGCAGCAGAGGACTAGAAAGCCAAAAAAGCACACATTAAAATATTTATGAAAAGTTATGCTAAGGTCAGAGGAAAGTGATGCTCAACAGTTAATAGTAAAGACAGAAATAAATGAAGTAATAATAGTGATGTTGCCTAACTTCTTATGAGTTATCTATGATATGTACTTTCCATAACCTCATAGCAGTTCATCTCTTCACTGAGTTAAGGATCAAAATGTATAAGGTACCCCTCACATTTTGCATGCTCTCCAGAAAACATCACACAGATGTCACAATCATGTCAAAAATGCAATTTTTCCAATACTTGACAAAGCATCTAAATGTCCTTCTTGACTCTTCCAAGGACTTTACTTGTTTTTTCTAATTATAAATGAAGTCTGTGCTGCTTGCCTCCAAAATCCTGAAAGCAGGACTTTAAAAGATAAAATCCCCCCACCCCAGGTCAATCTTCAACCTATCTTGTCCTCCCTATTTATTGAAATCTGTCTCATAAGCCAGCTCTATCACATGCAGGTACAAAGCCTGACTACATCACAGGTAACCTGAGTTTGAACAGTAGCAAGTCAGTAGGATCTGCTGGGAAGGATGTGGGTGACTAGCCATGGCCAGCTTGTTAATCCAGGTTTGGAAGGAGGCAGATCTGGCTCACTATCACAGAGGTGACATTTAGTGGGAGCACTAGGTACTTCACCCCAACAGAACTCAAGTCTAGTGCACCTCGACTGCCAAGTGAAGTCATACAGTAAGCTGAGGGAAATTTAGCATACAACGACGCACTTCTCCCTGCAGGGCAGCAGACAGCAGAGTTCAGAAGAGCCCTGGGATGAGTCAGTATGCCACCCCACAAAACCAGTAACGTGGTTCGTTCCCTACCACCTGACACTTGGCCTAAACAGGATGAGCTGATTGTGATTACAGGGCAGAAAAAAAAAGGGACCACAAAGCTCTCACCTAGCTGGATAATGGCTGGCTCCCACTCCCATGGAATGGATGAGCAGACTAGGTACAGGCAGATGAGCCATCTGACACACTTCTGAAGGGGAGGATAAAAATAAAAATAAATCAGCCTCATAAAGTAGGTCTACCTAACCACTGTGAAACTAGCATGGCAAGATGACAGGGTCTGAATGGAGAGATGATAACTCAACAAACAAAGGAGAGTAGTATTGAAAATGAATTCATCCTCAAGTCTTGGTGCGTACTTTCACAAGGTGGACCCCATTTTTCACAAAATCTCACCAAGACAACACTGATATATAGACTGTATTTTATATAGCATATATCATGGACAGAAGTAGGTCAAAATTTTAAAAAGACAGCTGGGTGCACAAAACCCAACATAAAAAGTGCCCAATCGTGGTAGGCGCACTGGTGCCAGGACTGGGAAAAATGACAGTGTAGAATCCTCAAAATATGGAAACATTCCTGCAATGGGGCCAGGCCAGGCCCAGGGGGAGGATAGCCCCCCTGTTGTAGAAGGAAGTAGCAGTACACAAAAACTGATAGGCCTAAGAAAAGTCATAAAGACAACACAGTGGACTATTCAGGATAAGAAAGAAATGATGTATTGTTACTATTATGCAAAAAGCCCAGAATTTCCAGACATAAGACATATAAAAAGATTAAGGCAGAAGTTAGAGGAAAAAATACTTCCACAAGAACAACTGTCAAAAGCTTCAAATAAAATTTTGTGTTCACTAACACAACAGATTTGTGAAAAATATTACATAGGCCAAGAAACTTTGATCTGTTTGGAAAAAGAAGCGTCTGAGGAAGGGGGAAAAATATAAACAACAAAACCCAGAAATTTTTGAAAAGTATAAAAAAGAAATATGGACATGGGAAAGAAAGAGAGATTTGATGTGGTGCAATATTTATGCAAAGTCGAAAGCCAAATTGATCAATACAAAAAAGGCAGCTCCAAAGATATTCAAAGAGAAATACAGGCAAAGGCATCCAGATATGGAAAACTTCACAATAAAAATATCACAAACAGGGGGATGTAGAAAAGAAGATTAGTAAAGTAGAAGTTAAAAAAAATAGAAGCTGAAGTTATGGAATGCCTGCAAAGTGAATTTGGTGTAGAAGGTCTAATTCAGGTTACATCACAGCATGAAAAAACAAGTACCCAAAGTAAAGAGAAACAGGAAGATCAGGAGACATCTGAAGAAGAAATATAGACACAAAAAAGAAAAAGAGATTTAATGTGGTGTAATATTTATGCAAAGGGGAAAGCAAAGCTAATCAATATAGAAAGAACAGCACCAAAGATATTTGAAGAGAAATGCAGGCAAAGGAATCCAGACATGGAAAACTTTACAATTCAAAAAATAAGAAGACAGAGGATAAGTAGAAAGGAAGATTAGTAATGGAGAAGTTCAAGAAACAGAAACTGAGGTTATGGAGTAATTGTAAACTGAAGGATTCAGTGTCGAAAACCTAACTTAGAAAGCACCACAGCAGGACAAGAACAATGGACATAAAATTAAGGAGAAACTAATGGAAGAGGAAGCAACTGGTCAGTTGCCATATGACAATATTTTGGAGCATTCCACAGGAAACCAGTATAAATGTTCACTTGAAGTTGGACAGCAAGTTTAGGAACAGGAAACTGTGGTAAATCTGATGCAGTCAATGTTGAGCAGTGAGTGAGTTCCCATATGACAATGCAACAGATGACAAGAATGGGCCACAGGAAGATGTTATAGAACTCTCTATAGAATGCCTGCAAGAAATGGACAACAAAAAATGTACCCTCAGTTTACAAGAAAATGAGCTAAGAGAAGAGTTGCTTGATTTAACAGAGATAGACACATTAATATCAATGAAAGAATTAGACTGCCGAAGTTCAATAAAACCCCAAAAGTCAGAAGTTTGATAAAACAAAAGAACACAGTAATTAGGACTGTCCATAGAGATCCATGAAGTAAACAGGATACACTACTGTGCAGCTAAATTAATAACAGATAAAAATCTACCACAAGAACACAGGGTAGTAAGGTAAAGGACAGGGAGAAATCAAATGTCATCATGGACGTACTGATTAGAGAAAACTATAAAGCAATTAAGACGAGGAGTGTCACTTTTAGAAGGGTATAGAAGAGGGAACAGATCAATAAAAATACTCAGAAAGATATATGTGATAAAAGCAATACACAGTATTATAACGAATCAGGATCGGTCTTCCACTATTGCAAATAATACACTAAAAATCTCAGCACAGGCAGAAAAACTTAGAAGATACACAGATAAATATAAAGGAAAAGTACAAAATAAGCAATTTATTGTTGACCCCAACATTTTTTTTCAGAGAATTAGGAAACAAGGTAAAAGGAATTAAAAGACCACCAAAAAAAAAAAGAAATAGATACATTTTGGAGAAATAGCTACGAAGATCCTGTGGAACATAACAAAGATGCTATATGGATGGAAGAAGTAAAAGAAAGAATAAGAAGTTCAAAGGTACAGGATATGAAATGGGGTGAAGTAACTGCCAGAGAGGTTGAGAAAAATTAAGAAAAGCCTCCAAACGGAAAACCCCAGGCCCAGATGCAGTACCTAACTTATGGCTAAAAGTATTAACATCTTTGCATGGAGATTTAGCCATGAGTAAGAACTATTTATATGCACAACCCGAACAGACACCTACCTAGTTAACAACAGGAAAAACAATGCTCCTACTTAAGAGTGAACTTGCAAGTTATCCTAAAAATTATAGACCAATAACTTACATTCTGACGACGTATAAACTAAACACCAGAATTTATGCCGACAGAGTTTAACAGTCACTTAGAAGAAAATTCAATCATGGCAATAGAACAGTAGGGTAATAAAAGAAAGTCATACGGAACACTGTTGCTAAATAAAGTTGTAATGGAGAAGTGTAAAAAGGGGAAGAACTTAAGTATGGCATGGAGTGACTACAAAAAAGCATTTGATAGTATCCCACATTCATGGATAAAAGAATGCTTAAAAATGTATAAGGTACACCCTACCCCACACTGATCAACTACATTACAGTGACCATGAAACAGTGGCAGACCACTTTGCAATTATGCCATGATAAAAGACAACTCATTACTCAAGGATAAAAATTCAAAGGGGGATATTCCAGCGTGACTCCCTTTCACCGCTGCTATTCTGTCTTGCCCTTAGCCCATTAACCTGCCTACTTAACAGATTAGGTCATTGCAATAATTTGGCTCCTAGAGAACAACAAAGTGTAAAGACTTCCCACCTTCTCTTTATCAATGATTTAAAACTGTATAGCTCATCAGATTTATTTATTTATTTATTTGTAGTTGCTTTACCAGGGTGGTCTATTGGGCTGAAATTAGCCTGTTTTCAATTGAGTTCTGGGGAGAAAAGCTCCAAACCTACAAAATCTTTAATATACAAAGCACCAAGAATATAATGAATATAATAAACAAATTTTGTACAGTAATGCAAGTACAATTACAAGCATGAATTTAGATAAAAGTTAAAAGGAATAATAATCATAAGTATTATTTACAGACAGTTGGTTCATACAGTGGTAGCAGAAATAAAATAAGAAAAAACAGATGGTTCATACAGAGGTAACAGAACTAAAATAGGAAAAAAATGGTTGTTAGATAATTTAGAAGTATGTGAGCTCTTACTGAGAGAAAGGTTGAGTTTCAGATGTAGTTAAGAAGTAGTGCAGTAGCATTCCCAATGGGATGCTAGGTGTGAGTGAAGCAAGGTTTTAAAGGAGGAGCGACTGCTAGTGGAACGGATCAGGAGTGGGAGTGAGTTCCAGAGGCGTGTTAGAGAAAATGATAGTATACACGTACCAGGTGGGCGGGCAGGTTTATGTAATTCAAAAAATCAGATATGTCCAGTTTGAAGGTGGAAACTAGAGAGGGCCAGAGTGAGGGAGTGAAAATAAGTTTATGAGCTTGGATGAGTTGGATATAAGTGAGATAGTGGGGCAACTCTAGCCAATTCAATTTGTGAAAAGCTATACAGTGTTGAGTGGAAGATCAGTGGCCTGTGGCAAATTTGGCAATTTTGTTGTAGCGGGAGGTAAGTTTAGTCTTGAGGGATGATTGTCGGTTAGTAGGAGAGGGGCACCATATAGGAAAGATGGGAAGAGGTATGTGGTGGAGAGAACTAGCTTGGTAGAAGAAGAGAAGTAGTGATTATGGCAGTATAGCATTCCAAGTTTTTGATGTGCTTTTTTAATGTTTGTATGCAAGTGAATATCAAACTTAAGCTGATCTTCAATGAGGACACCAAGTCATTTTGCATTGGATACTATTTCAAGAGGCATATTATTGTGACTAGTAATGGTGAATGTGTCTTTATCAATGATTGTGGTCTTAGAAGGGGTAAATATCATGAGTTTAGTTTTTGTTGCATTAAGTGCCAGATGATTATCTAGCATCCATTTTTCAGTAGAGGAGAAGGCATCTTGTGTTAATTTTATGAACGTAGGGGTAGAAGTGGCAGAGCAGGTAATAGCTGAGTCATCAGCATATGACGAGGAAATGAAAGCATAATTGCAAGTAGTCAAAACTTTTTCAGATGACATACGAATGTCATTTGGTCTTGATAAATGTGCAAAAGCAACCTTTAATGCAGGAAAACTGCAGCACTAAGAAAGCATGTTTGGGACAAGCATGTGATATAAAAGAACTTGAGCAAGAGGGAGTATATAAATATTTGGGAACTGATGAAGGGTCAACAATAAAACATGAACAAATATGAATAAAACTTAGTAACGAATATTTTAAAAGATGTAAATTAATCTTGAAAACAGCACTGACATCTAGGAACAAAATTGAAGCTATAAACCAATTTACTCTCCCTGTCTTAGCTTACAGTTATGGAGTGATTGACTGGTCCCAAAACATGTTGGAGAGATTAGTCAGGAAAACAAGAAGGATGCTTAATGCTCATCAAATGATCTATAAAAATCAGGGCACACCAAGATTATATATATTTCCTGTTCTGAAGGAGGTATGGGCCTCCTTGAAATTGATTACATGTACAGATCTGCAATCGTGGGAATGCACACATATCTGCTGACCTCGCAAGACCCAAACTTAGTGAAAGTCTTGAAACATGAGAATAAATCTAAGATGACTTCCCTGCTTAGTCTAACAGAATCATATCACTGTCAAGCAGGAATGGAAATCAAACTAGAAGTAGACAAAAATCAGGCAGCAACTGAATGTGCTGAAAAACAAAAGAAAGAATATACGGTGAAGGATCAGAGAAGAAGGCAAGAAATGTGGAAAATGCATAAATATTGTTGCAAGTACAGAAAACTCCTGAAAGAACCTCATGTTGATCAGGATTGAATGCAGGAATGGTTAAGGAGAGGCAAATTCAAACCAAAAGATGAAAGGTTAATACTGGTGGTCCACTGAACATGTGGGAGAATCAGACAAATGTAGGTTTTGTAAAACAGAACTGGAAATAGTAGCACACCTTGTTGCTGGTTGTGATATACTAATTGCAGAACGACTGTGTACTGAAAGGCATAATGTGGCAAGACTGTTGCACTGGGGACTGTGCAAACATTAAGCTACTGAAGTGGCTGAAAAACATTGGAAACATGAACCACAAAGCATCACATAAAATGATGAAGTCTACATCACATGGGATCACCCATTACCAACAGTTTAAAAGACTGATGCTTGAAAACCAAATATAGTGGTCCATAAAAGGAAGGCAAAAGTAGCACTGATCATTGAAATTGGTACACCAAGTGACTACAGTGTCTTGCATACAGAGAGAGACAAAGTCATAAAATATTAGGATTTGCAGGCAGAAATGACAGCAATGTGGAAGAAAAGACACCCAGACAGTTCCAGTAGTAGTAGAAGCACCTGGTCTTATAAAAAAAAGAATCTGCAATCTTTACCATCTCAAAGTGCTTACTCCTCTCTGTACTCTTCTTTTCTAGACCTAACACCACTCTCAAGTATTCAACTGCGGTACCACCTTTATCATTCTTATAAGAAAAACGCAGTCCGGGTCTGAACTGTCTGCAAACAGCTAAAGTTAACTTTGAGTATGTGTCTACCTGTTTGAGCCAATATTCATTTTCCCCTGGAGAGCACTCTGTTTTGTCTTGTAAGCAGCCCCCCCCCACCCCACCCCACACACACACACACACACTCATCTTCCACTTTCTCTCTTATTCCCTTCTGTTAGCAAATAGTATCCATAAATGATCAATACAGTGTGTTTATTAATTTAAACTGAGACCACAGTAGCCTACTGATACAAGGTTATCCTGTTTTTCCACCTGAGAAATGGTTAAGAAATGACTTACAGTTTCAGAGCAGTCTTTGGTCAATTTTGATTGTTTCTTAAACACAAACTTGTCTTTGCTTTGGCTCATTAGCAGCAGTACAAAGAACTGCCTGCTCACACCCTTGTTCTCCCCTCCCCCTTCCCTGTTTATCACCTTAAGACAATCCCAAAGTTAATAAATATTACATGTGACAGGCACCATTTTTAAAACTACAACCACCCTTGTCACTATCATATGTTCATATATCAGTTAACTCTGTTACCTGATTGTTTCCAGCCCCCTCATAAGAGCAACTAACAGGGTCTCTACCCGCTTCGCTCCGCACCCTGCCCCCTATTCTCTCCCGCCCCCAGTGGTCCTACCTTTATTACACTCACAAACCCCTCCCATTTTTCCAATAGCCAACCACAGCGCTAACCCAACACTACCACCTCCATCTTCCCACTACTATCACACCTCCTCAACTAACATGTACAAGCATACCTTACCTATGCTCACTGCATGCACTCTCCTATGCTCACTGCATGCACTCTCCTTGCATATCTTACATCCTACCAAAGCTCCATCATTCCCCCACTCAACCACTACCACTGTACTACTACTCACACCACCACTCATGTCTCACCCTCACTCAGCTCCCCTCCCACCAACTCAAGAACCATCCCTATGCACCCCCCACATATTCTACCAACTATATTACTCAAACATAAAGCATCCCTACAACTTAACATAGTAACCCTCCCACCATACCTATTACCCACAGAGCACAATCATAAAGTTTCCCTTATAAATAAACACATTCAAAAACTGAGAAAACTAATAACCTCATGCATATCAAAACTAGCCCTAAGTGGAGACATCCACCCCAACCTTGGCCCTACTATCTCCAACCCCAATCCTCATAATCAGACTAGACACCACAACTTCTCCCATATTACAGCCAATAGAAAGCCAAGTGACTTCCTTCTACTAAGCCTAAATATTAGAAGTATATCCAACAAAGTCCATGAACTCCACGCCACAATAGACTTGTACTCCCCAGATATAGTCATCCTGACAGAAACCTGGCTAAAACCTCACATTATCAGTGAGCAAATACTCCCTACAGGTTATGGCATACTAAGAGTAGACCGGCTAAACAAGAAAGGAGGCGGTGTAGCTATAATATTTAAACAGCATCTAAACATCCAGATCTTAAAATCATCAGCTCCACAAATAGGCAATGAAGAAATAATTTATACCAACCTCATAATAAACCAAAATAAAACCATCAACATAATTGGATGCTACGTCCCACCTGGCCAAAACATCCCTCTACTAGAAAATCTCCTCAGCTGGTCTACCCACCATCTCCCCCAAGAAACTATCATTTTAGGTGATTTCAATATTGACTGGCAATCCTGTTCTGGCAACCATCCAACCCATCATGTAAACCTTCATGGCTTCACCCAACTAATCCAGTCACCAACCAGGATAAATAAAACCTCCAGCAAGCACACTACCCTGGATTGGATACTAGTCAGTAAGAGCCCCCAGTCATACATAACAGGCTGCTTATCAGATAGCCTCAGTGATCACTCCCGAACATTCCTACTCAAAAAATACCTATAACAAGCTAAACCTGTCATCTACCATCAAATACGTAAAAAACTAAACTTTAACCCACTCACATTCATCTCATCCCTCAAAGAATGTAACTGGCATCCTTTAAAGTACCTCAGTCTTGATGACGCAGTTGAATTTTTTAATACTACCTTCCTGAGCATCCTTAATTACCATGCCCCCATAAGACTTTCCAGAATCAAAGCACAATCCTCCCCATGGCTACAGAAAACCACTAAGTCAGAAATGAAAAACACGGATAAGGCCTGGGAGCACTGGCGCAAAACCAAAACCCCCTCAACTAGACAGAAATTCCTAGAACTACACAATAGAGTCAAAAAACGAATAAAACAGGACAAATTCCAATACTACCAGTCTGCCCTAGACTCCTCCCAACACAGCCCCAAACAATTCTGGTCCTCCATAAACTCCATCCTCCACCCAGGTAAAGTCAGTACCCCTCCTCCTAACATCCCTCACTCCTCAGAAAATATTGCTACCTCATTCAACACACACTTCACACAAACCATACTATCACTAGCTAAACAACACAAGCCCCCTCCCCTCCAACTAGTAATCTCCCCACTGGCTTTTCTTTTTCTCCTGTACCTACCTCCAACATAAAAAAACTCTTAACTAAACTTAAGCCCACCAAATTAGCAGCAGACAACCTCCCAAGTGAATACCTACAAATTGCAGCTGATGCTCTGGCCTACCCAGTATCCATCTTGATTAACCGATCTCTGTCAGAAAGTTATGTTCCCACACTGTGGAAGTATCACATATAATTCCCCTCCACAAAGGCGGACCCTCTAAGTAATTACCGCCCACTATTCTCTCTCCACTCTCCAAAATACTAGAGAGATGCATACATTCTCAGGTCTCAGACTACCTCCTTACTAACAACCTCCTTTCCAATACTCAGCATGGTTTCCGACCAAACCATAGCACCACCACTGCCTTACTCTCCTTTACTAACACTATCCTTCAGCACAAAAACAATGGCTATCTCTCCTCTGCTACTTTCCTAGACCTATCTAAAGCATTTGACATGGTCCCACACAAACAACTTATCTCTGTCCTCAATAACCTATCCTTCTCACAAACAGTCACCAACTGGTTTCAGAGTTACCTGTCTGACCGGCAACAATCTATTGCATGGCAGAATGACATATCTCCCCAACTACCTGTCTCCATAGGGGGGACCCCTACTCTTCTCTGTTTTCACCAATAATCTAGCCTCTGCCACCAAACATGGCACACTCATACAATACGAAGATGACTCAACCATCATCTGCTCAGCCCAGTCCCTACCCAAACTGCAAAAAGTCACACAGGAAGCCTTTTCCTCTGTTGAAACTTGGTTATCAATATAAATAAATAAATAAATACAATTGTATTTAGATATGTTTCCAATACATGTAACTCCATACGAATTGCAGGCGTCATCATTACTGGGCCCACTGCGTGTGCTGCAAAGAACACTTCTGGGTGACATCAAAGACTGAAACAAGACTAATTTCATGAACTTTAATCGTACTGTGACTTAGGAATGGGGTCCATTTCCATCATGGTATTAGAAACCCAAAAGCTTGGAGAAATTAAAAATAAGATGACACCCACTGTGATGTCAAGATGGCTGGCAATGATAGGATCTGTATCCTACCACTGCCAAGCAAGGCTGAATTAACAGTAAGAAAATACACACAAATCTAATTCAATGATTAATTCATAAAATACAACCTAACCACATCCACACCCCAAAAGAACTGCATACAGGCCATTTACACAGAGGAGTCTTTGATCAAGTACTCACAAGCCCCTGTCTCTATGCTATGTGAAACAATGTCTTCCTGTGTTCACGTACACACACACACACACACACGCACACACACACACACCATGCCTTTCAAGTGTCCAGATGTTTGCCTCATATTTTTGGCCCATTCCTCATACAATTTGTGGTTTTCTGGCAAATAAGTGAGGACTGAAATAATTGAATAATGTCATACATTTGAGATTCAGACTTCATTTCCTTCAGAAAATGTGTGCTAAGGCTGTTATTTTAGCAAGTTTCTAAGTCCATAACAGCAATATTTAAAATTTGTCACTATTTTTGGGCCTTTCTCCCCATATTATTTTAGGCTTTTGTCCAGATTTCTTCTGCTAAGAAGTTGAGAGGTATCACACACACACACACGCACACACAGATCCCAGGGAAGAGAGACATCATTTTTCAGTCCTTACAGCTTTTTTCCTGATGCAGCAGCATTGCTACCATACTGGAACAGCCAAGGGCTTCCTGTTATCTGCTGCTCTTAAATAACGACAGCTATGACTGTACCAACTAATCTCTTATAATGGAAGTAGGTCTAGGCATTTAAATAAGAGAGATGTACCACACAGCTTATTAACCAACAGCATAACTAATGCATATAGAAATAGTGGATGACAGAAAAAAGAAGTTATGTACTCACCATAACGTTCCATCTGAGTAGTTATACTTCATTTTTCTGCAACCTGTGGGTATACGGATCCGTATCTGATCCGAGCCGGCAACTTTTTTTCTAGCATCTGCTCCAAGCTCCTCCCCTTACCCATAATGCCCTACCATCTCCTAGCTTCCCAGAGATCGAGTTTGCTGCAACTAAAAACATAAGTAACTCAGCCCAATGAACCAAACCTGAAAAGATAGGACAAGGTCTGGGGGACGGAGGAAGGGAATGTTGCAGAAAAATGAAGTATAACTACTTAGATGGAACGTTATGGTGCGTAGATAACTTCTTTATCTGAAGTAAACAACTTCATTTTATCTGCAACCTGTGGGACAGAGTCCCCAGCTACTCCAATCCTGGGAGGCTATTATGGAAGCATACTCCTGAGCACCACAGAGCCAAAGGATGCTCTACCCCTAGAAATCAGATCTAATTTGTAATGGGAAATGAAGGTAAGTGAATTGGCCCAGGTCGCTGCTGCACAAATGTCGTCCAAAGGGCAGCAGAAGTCGCCATGGACCTGGTACAGTGAGCTTTAACAATACCAGGAGGAGATAAACCTTTTGCTTTGTAGGCATGTGAAATACAAAGAGTGATCCATTTGGCCAAAGAAACTTTAAAAATAGCTTTTCCCATAAATCCTTTGGAAAAGGAAACAAACAATTGGTCAGTCTTGCGGAAAGACTTCGTTCTATGAAGATAAAAATGAAGCTGTCTATAACATTTAACAAATGAAGTTTGTATTCACCTTTATTTTGGAAGTTAGGGAAGAAAACGGGCAGATTAATGGACTGGTTTATGTTTGCTTCAGAAGCAATTTTGGGTAAGAAGGAAGGATTAGTACGGAGAGAGACTCTATCCTTGTGAAAGACCAAATACGGAGGCACGGCTGACAGAGCTTGAAGCTCAGAAACCCTCCTAGCAGATGTAATGGTGACTAGGAAAGCGGTCTTCCAGGACAAAAATTTCAAATCCACCGAAGCTGCAGGTTTGAAAGGAGGAGCCACCAACACCTGTAAAACAAAGGTAAGGTCCCAAGGAGGCACTGAATCCTTGACAGGTGGAAGTAACAGAAAAGTACCTTTAAGAAAGGCCTTACACAGCCTAGAGGAGGCTAAGGTAATGTTGTCTTCACCAACGTGAAAATTGGAAATGGCTGCCAATTGTACTTTCACTGTGGAGGAACTAGCTCCTTGCTGAAAAATGCCAGACAGGAAATCCAACACCGCTGGAACAGGGGCTGAAAAGGGATCTAGTTTTCTCTGTGAGGCCCAAATCGAAAAGCGCTTCCATTTACTGCGATAAAGTTTCCTAGTGGAGTCTTTAAGAGAAGCCACCAGAATGGATTTTACCGGGGATGAAAGACCGCGGGTCTTGGCAATCAACGGAACTGGAGCAACCAGGCTGTCAGCTTGAGGCTGCCCAGATCGGGCGGACGGGCCCCCGACGGATGGGAGATTAGCTCCGGGCAGGGATCTAGAACCCATGGGGGAGCTAAGAGATGAGACCAAAGGAATGGGAACCAAACCTGACGAGGCCAGAACGGGACAATGAGGATCACTTTGCACCGCAGTCGGCGAGCTTTCTGAAGAAACTTCGGAATGAGTGGCAATGGTGGATAAGCATACAGAAGCCCGGGGGGCCAAGCATGGACTAGAGCATCTCTGGGGACTTCCCCTGGTGAGGGAATCAGAGCAAAGAACTCGCTGCACTTCGCGTTGGAAGGAGATGCAAGGCTGATCCCATGCAAGGAAGATCTCCTCCGCTACTGACTGTTTCAGAGACCACTCGTACGGCATCAGAATAGCCCGACTCAATCTGTCCGCTAAAATGTTGGAGCACCCTGGGATGTGCGTTGCTATCAGAAACCGACCGGTAGAGATCGCCCATTCTCACACTCTCATGGACTCGCGACATAGGGGGTAGGATCTGGTTTCCCCCCTGCTTGTTGATATACCAGACAACCGACATGTTGTCTGACTGAATTGCAATCAATCCGAGAGGAAGGACAGTGTGAAAGGCTTCCAACGCTAAAAGCACTGCCCTCATCTCTAGAACATTTATGTGCAACTTGGTCTCTGACTGGGACCACGTGCCTTGGACTGTCCTTCCCAGTGTCCCCCCACCCAAGTTGGGAGGCGTCCGTGGTCACTGTGGCTTGAACTGGAGATGACGCAAAGGGGCGTCGTCCTGATATCTCCAGTGAACTTAACCACCAAAGAGGAGACGTCCTGCAAATGTGACTGATCTTCATCGGAAATTCCATGGGCAGGTCTAGCCAAGACCATTGAATAGCCAGAGTCCATTGATGAACCCGCATGAGAAGGCGCGCACAAGGGAGAATCGTTATGGCGGCAGCCATGGAGCCCAGAACCCGGAGAACCTCACTCGCCTTTAGAGACTTGGAGTTCGCTATGTGGCACCTGAGGTGTAAGATCCTGTCTGGGGTTAAGAATACCTTCATCTGCAAAATGTCTAGCCGCGCCCCAATGAAGTCTAGAACTTGAACTGGTTGCAAATGGGATTTCTGAACACTGACTGTAATTCCCAGTAGATCTGCCAACTGAATGAAGTAATCTCGGGCCAGACACAGGTGATACTTGTTGGGCGCAGCGAAGAGCCAGTCGCCCAGGTATGGAAACACCCGAATACCCTGTAGCCTCAGGTGAGCCGCTACAACTGCCATTACCTTGGTGAACACCCTGGCGGCTGTGGTGAGACCAAAGGATAGGGCTCTGAACTGAAAATGACTGGCACCCAGCCGGAAGTGCAGAAACCTCCTGGAGCTTCTGTGTATTTTGATGTGGTAGTAAGCATCCTGGAGGTCTAATGAGCACATCCAGTCGCACTCTCTGAGATAAGTTAGAATGGACTGCAGGGTGACCATCCGGAATTTCTGTTTGGCTACAGACAGGTTTAATGTTGACAGGTCTAGAATGGGCCTGAGGTCCCCCGTCTTTTTTGGCACCGAAAAGAACCTTGAGCAGACAACTGATCTAGGGAAACTTGTTTGATGGCTCGTTTGAGAAGCAGCTCTGAAATCTCTAGAGCCTGTGGCCTCCCTGTGAGCAGGTGGGACATCTGGGAGGTGTTTTGGAATATTTGGAGGGGCAACAAATGGGATAGTGTAACCTCTGGATATTATCTGTAACACCCAGCAATCTGTCGTAATGGACTCCCATGCCGCTGGGTGGAAGGACAATCTTTCCCTGACTGCCTCCAGAGTAGGACAGTCGGGCAACCCCTCAGGGCTGCTGACCGGGTCTATAAGAAAAGGGTTCCCTACACCCAAACTTCCTGGGACCCCGTCTACCTCTGGGTCGGCATCAATCCTGTCCCCCTCTGCTTCTGGGGGAATAGTTGTCCTGAGAATCCCGGGAAAACTGAGATTTTTGGAACCACATCTTCTTCTGCCCTCTTTGATTCATAGAGAAGGACCACTGTGGGTTAGAGAAGTGGATCCTGACGGCAGACAGTCTTCTCGTCCTTTTCGCTCTGGACAAGTGTGTCACGTACTATCTTCCCAAAAAAGGAAGAACCGTCGTAGAGAGCGTTGATAAACGACGCCTTGAAAGGGTCCGGGAACTGACAAGACCTGAGCCAGGCATGACGCCTCATGGCTATGCCTGTCCCAGCCACCCTAGCTGCTCATTCCGTGGCATGGGAAAAAGAGTCACATCGGCATGTTTGAGACCGACTTCAGAGTAGACATTTTCGCAGAGAACAACTGTCTGTCCGTCGATAATAAAGACTCTGGAGGCGACTCAGTAAATTCCAAAGCAAGGCCTCACTGAAGCTGGATCACGTGTCAAATAATTCAGAGCACGGATTGAAAAGGTCGCTGAGGAATAGACGTGCTTCCCAAACCTATCCACCGACCTGGACTCCTTGTCTGCAGGGTGGACTGAGGAACTCTCCTGTGCTAGTTCCTTCTTTGTGGCCGCTGCAACCAACATAGTCAACTGGGGCTCTTTCTGACCAAGGTTGTCTGTCGGAAGGGGGAGATAAAATTTTGTCAGGGAATTTGGGGATGGGATCTACGGTGTCAGGCTCCTTCCATGCCCGCGTGGTGAGAAGGTCCACCAAGGGCTCTGCTAACGGGGGACACGCAGGAAGTAGATGGGCCTGTGCCACTGACCTGCAGGAACACTGACTCATCCCCAGAAGGTTTTGGGGCTGACCAACCTCCCCTCTGGCGGAGGATCTCCATGATTTCTGCAAAGGAAAAGTCTTCCGGAGGTGACCTGGGGGAACCTTCTCCTTCATCTAAGTCAGTGTCCATAGTGAGGGACTCGGGGGAGTCCAAGTGCCTCCTTTTGCACTTGTGCTCATGGTGACCCTCTTCAGTGGGACACTCAGAAGGGGATTTGTGAGCCGCAGGGGTTTCCTCAGGGAAATTAACCTGGGGATCCTCTGGCATGGGCTGTCCCTGAGACAGGATGAAGGGAGTCGTCGCCAAATCCGGGGGGTCTGGGTGGTATCCGAGGGGATGGGCTGGGGTCTCAATCCCTGGGAGAGAACCCTCTCCACCACTTCGAAGGCCGAGAGAGAGATGACCTCCTTAGCACCCAGTAAGGAAGACGCCCTCCCCGGATCCGAAGCGGGGACTGGAGCCAAAGCCAGGGTAGCCTGAGGTCCGAGGGAACGGATCGGATCCAAAAAGGTCGGAGCCGAAGAATCCATTCCCTCAGGTCCGACTCCATGTCCGCAGCTCCAGGAGTCGCTCGGATCCGAACAAGTCGGATCAGAGGAACTCAAGGTAACAGCTAGAGACGAGGTTGGTGGAACCGTTGGCGCCGAGCTACCAGCTCCGAAAAACCTCGGCTCCAAGAGCCCCGCAGCTGAAGCATGTATCGGGGAAGGAGAGATGGGGCGGAAAAAAGGCATGTAGGTCCCCCCTCCAGAGTGAGAGGGGCCTGGCAAGACTCACATCTGTATTTGGGTCTGAATGAATCTCCGCATCATCCTGTCCATGTCGAAGAGGCCTCCGACTCGGATCTGGCTGGTCTGCGCAACGGGGAGGAAGGCCTCGGGTCCAAATGTTCTAACAGCTCCAGTGAGAAACGAGGAGACCAGAGCCGTGGAGAAACAGGCCTCATGGCCTTAGAAGGGGGACTAAGAAAGAGCTCCGTGTCCAGGGATCTCTTGCGATGTTTGTCCTTTCTCTTCTCCCTATCCTTTCTGCGCCTTTCTTTGTCTTTTTCTTTTTCCTTGTCAGCCACGCTGACTGTAGATTTGTCTTTATTAGACCAATCACCAGAAGAAGAAGAGGGAGTTTGAGCCCCTGTCTGGGTGGGAGGTTGAACACTAGAAACCGAGGCCATGGCAGATTCCAGCATGGCAGCAGGGAGAAGGCCTTTGGCTACTAACTTGGCCTTCTGATCCCTAAGGGCCCTCGGATTGAACCCGGTGCAGATAGCACATTGAGTGGACAAATGTGCCACTCCCAAGCAAATCACACACAGAGTGTGACCATCAGCTGGGGAGAGCTTATGGCCACACACTGTACATTTCTTGACACCAGATTTTGGCTGATCAGCCATGGTCCTGCACCCAAAAGGAAAAATACTACCTACCAGTACAAACCACACACAAACACAGGTAGGGGAAGGGCAGGCCTAACAACTACTCTACCAAATTAGCAAAACTTTTTTTTTTTTTTTTTAAACCGACGAACAAGCAATACACTAAACAAGGGGAGGATGGGAAAAAAAATCACTCAGACACACACTAGATTTAAGTACTAATACAACTTACTATCCCTGAGCTCAGAGCAAAGGAGACCACGATGCACACTACTGGTGTGGCAAATGAGATCTGAGGGAAGATAGGAGATGGTAGGGCATTATGCGTAAGGGGAGGAGCTCAGAGCTTGGAGCAGATGCTAGAAAAAAAGTTGCCAGCTCGGATCCGATACGGATCCTTATACCCACAGGTTGCAGATAAAATGAAGTTAACTACTTCAGATCAATTACTTAAATGTCTTTGTCTGAAAAGATTTGAAGCCTGCATCAACTAAAGCACTGCTGGTGATTCCCTGCTGGGTGAGAAAACCTATATTTTTGTTTGTGACCTTTTAGAGCTGCTTTCTGATACTTGCTCTACTTTTTCTGTTTTAAGAAATCTGCTGAATATTTAAATGTTAAAAATGCACTTGAATGTTGTCTGATGAAGGTTACATTGATAAACAAAACCGGTAACCTGCTATCTGTTGTGTGCGATGTTGGTGGATTATTTTGTCCTATTAAACAACATTTTCTACTTTGGCGAGTATTTCTGGATTTACTTGCTCCTAGGAAGGAGACACAGCCTGTTTGTCTTTCTGCAGTTTGTTTCAGTTGGTTCTCTACTGTTTTAAGAAATCTGCTTGGCCAGGTGTTTTTGTTCTATGAGATGAATTTACTTATTATCGATTGGTTAAATTATCTCTTGAGTGATACTTAAATACCCAGTTAATTCAGGGCCTCTGTCTTTGTCTGCTGGTGATTCCCTGCTGTGCTCCCACCCACTATCTCATTTGTTGATCTGTTTTTTATTTAAGCTGCCCATCCCTACTGTAAATCAAACTTAATAAGCTCCTTCCTTTCTACACTGCTGTTGGTATACTGAATTATGTATTTGCCTTTCCTTGTGCTTAAACTGAAAAAAATCCATTTTGCCTCCCATTGTCTGTTCTACTTGATCTAACTTACTTATCTGGCTAGCTGTTGGATATAGTGCATTTTACCCTCTCTCAAACAACTGTTTATATACAAAAAAGTCAGTGGATTTTCAATTGGGAGACAGCCTGGTCTGCTGAGGTTGGGGAAACACTTGAAATTTCTAAATGTAGTTGCTTTCCCTGGAGGGCTTATTAATCAGCGTATCTTGTTTTTTATTGCCTTTATAAATTCTGTATTACTGCGTGGCTCTTGGCTCAATTATTCAAAGCAAAGTACCTTTATTGAATAACCACACTTTTATAAGCTGTTTAAAGTAAATTGTTGTATCTATATATCTTTAAGTTTGTTTGTGCTAGAATTCTGTAGCATTTAAATTTGTTTGTGTTAGCATTTCAATACTCTAGGCACTCATTTACTATGCTTTTGCATTAGGTAGACTGGGACTATTCATTGGGTTGCAGTAGGTGTTTACCGGTTCTATCTGAGCTGGGAAACACACAAAAGGGCTGTAAGTATTTTTTTTTTTTTTTTGCAGTTCTCTTCACTTGATTTGCACTACTCTGATACCTAGATAGCATAGACTAGATCCAGACCTGTTGAATCTTGCCTGTAATTGACACACTTGAGCACTAAACTAGTCATCTTATATTAAGAAGGGCTCCTCTGCACCTTTGTGGCAGAAGAGTGAGAATCCAGCCTTGTTTGCATTGGGGATTGCTAGAGGAAGATTCACTTTGTGCTTTCCTATTGGTAGATTAGCTTAAAAGTGTTTTAATTTCGGTTTACTATTGAAATGTCGAACGGCACTACATCGACTGTACTATAGTGGAACATGGAAGTTCGAAAATAGTAATGTCGACGACAAAAAAACAATCTAAGACTGTGTTTTAACATGGATCAAGGTAGGGGAGATGTTTGTAGTTCTGAATAATACTGAACACCTACCTCGACCCATGTTAAAACCATTCCTACATTGATTTTTTGACATCGACATTACTATTTTCGAACTTCCGTGTTCGACTATAGCACAGTCGACGTAGTGCCGTTCGACATTTTAATAGTAAACCTTTAATTTCACCTGTATTTCAGCCTCACATTTGCACGTTACAGTGCACCGTACAATAGGGTTTAGGGGCTGCCCTGTATAGACACAGACAACTTGAAACTCAATTTTTCCCTAGACATCTGTCAGTGGAACCCTCCCAAGCTTCCCTACTGCAATATGGGCGCACTGAGCAGCGCTGCCACACTTATCCACAGCCTTCAACAGAACATACGGTAAAAAAAAAAAAACGCTACAATGGATGGACAGTTTCCCGTCATTTCACCAGTCAGCCTGATTGACATGGTTATCCTGAGGCAATGCAGTAATTGCCTCGTGTATACTAACAACCACTTACTCCTAAAACAAATACCCTATGTGAGAGATGTAATTACACTATGAAACTGGAATCAATTATCTCATGTAACAACAAAGCCACACACTTCACCTCTCGCACAAAATGAGGTCACAACACATAAACCCACATACACGGAGGTGGTACTCACTGGAAGCCTACCAAAAGATCAGAGACTTCCCAAACACAAACCACTTGCACACACTGCTATGTAAATAGAAATCATTACACATAATAACACATACACCATTGTCTCAGTAAATAAGCCTGTTAGGCAAAACACCTCAAAACCTAATGTCTTGTTCATAGGTGAGTCCACAGTGAGACACACAGATGTCCCCCTCACCAGGCTGGACAAGGAGAAGGTCACAGTCAGCTGTCTGTCAGATGCCAGGATCCATCAAATCACACATGCACTCAATTCCCTCAACAAGCACTGTTATGACTCTGTCATAGTCCATGTTGGGGTGAATGACTTCAGACATACCTCTCTGAACTATATGAAGAGAGAAATGACTGAACTCTCAGAATGTGTATCCCAGGCAGGTATGACCCTAGCCCAAAGCAGCATTCTACATTTGCCCAGGGCAATGCCACAATATAAACAAAAAAATGATCAACTTCAACAATTGGCTTAGCTTGAGGTGTCAGTTCAGGGGGATCCAGTATCTGTAAGCCCGGAAAGACCTAGTCGACAGGCCATGCTGCTTTGCCAGAGATTGTCTGTACTTGTCTTCTCTACGCTTATGGATACTGGCAAAGGCGCTTGCCTCCCCCATAGTGCCCTTTTTATACAATGTTAAAACAAAATTTCCAGTGTAACAAAATCTACTTGAGATAAACTCAAGCTTCTGTTGCTTAATGCTAGTATTAACATGAAACTGTACTCCCTGGAAGCAATCCTCACCCTGGAAGATGCTGACGTCTGCACAGTCACTGAGACATGGCTCAAGGCTGCAGAGATCACCTCGGCTGTACAAGACTACAATGCCTTTAACATGTTCAGACGTCAAAATGAGCATGAGAGAACCAAATCCAGAATCCAACTTTATTAAATCCAAATACACCTCAAGACTACTCAAACAGTATGACTCTCTCAAACTACTCCATGTCCAATTAACTATAGACAAAATATCCTACCACATCATTCCTAGCTATTAGGTCCTTCACAATGAACCAAGAAAAGCACACCGCCTACATGTACTTACTGGAGTCACTCGCCATAGAGCCCAACACCTTAGTCATGGGAAAGTTCAACTATCTTTCCATCGACTGTGCACAAACTTGCTCACCCAGAGGTTCCTGGAGTTTGTCAATATAAATGCTCTGGAACAGATAGTCTGCATCCCAACAAGGGATTCAAATGTCCTAGACACAGTACTTACCAACATGGGGGGATCACTGTGCCCTCCCTGGTAAGGTCGGACCATAAATCTGATTTATTTGAAGAAACTACTGAACCTGTCAGCACCACAGGAGCAAAAAAACTAAAAACACTTTTCAAAGCAAACCACAGCCTACTAAGTGATAGTATAAAAAGTTTTATACCCCATGCAAACACAGACAACAATAACTCCTATGGAGAGGTGAACACAAATGCACTGTATAAACAACTGTATAGATTCGGCTGTGCGTGACCAGATTAAAACCAGATCCTCCCAACAAAAACAAGCCACCCTGGTGAAAGTAGAGTATAAACAGTTTTTTAATAAACAGAAGAAAGAAGTAGTCATGCACTCATCGTAACATTCCATCTGCTTTGTCCATTTTCATTCTTCCTCAACTGATGGATTCAGATCCGATCCCTCAGATCCGACTCGGCCATTGCTAAAGCTTGTGGCAACCAAAAACTCTGAAGCCTCTCCCTTACCCATAAAGTACCAACCCCAGCATTACAAGACTGACATGTAGCTAAATATATAACATTTCTTGTATCACAATTCCCAAAGTCTTTTCAGTATTAATATCAACACAAAGGGCACACTTACTACATGTAGAGGTCCCTGTTTTGTTAGTCTTAAATGAGAAAGTATTTCTGGGCTGTTCCTTATAACATAATTGATTTTTGAGTTTATTACATCTTCTACAGCCAAAAACTGGTCTGTCACCTATAAACTTCCTTATCTCAGGGTCAGAAGATATAACTGGCCAGTACTTAGTGATAATATATTTGACTGCATTAATATTTTGCTTAAAAGTAAGCATGCACCTTTTAAAATTTTTGTTTCTCATTCATTTGTTTAATACTACTTTCTGTAATGTAATTGGAAAAAATCAGCTTAGTATCAGAAGTTTGCCTTTGGATTATTATATTTTTTGTTAGTGACTGCATTTATATTATAATATCTGAGGAGAAAGTCATTGGCAGTATTATCAATATGACATAACATTTCTCCATCATCGGTATCGTAATCTAGCAATGTGTTTCATTTGATTATGTATAACATTATTAAACATAAAGGGAGGGTGCATGCTTGTGTAATGCACATATGTATGCCTTTTCACAGGCTTTCTAAATAGCCTAGTTTGTAAAGTACATAAATCTCTTAGCTAATGTAATATCTAAAATGTCTACTGTATTTAAAGATGTATCTTTTTTAAAACTTAAAAATTCAGTATAGTATTCATACTATTAAAAACATATTAAAATCTTCAAATGCGCCTGCCCAAATAAGAAATAGGTCATCCATGACTCTACGATAAAAACCATTGCCTTCAAAATATGAATTATTGGAACTGGAGAGAATGTATTCTGTTTCCCACAAACATCACAACGTTCGCATATGGATTAGTCACAGGTGTGCACATGGCAACACCTGTGGTCTGACAGTACAATTGTGTTTGAAAGAGGACTATAATATTTTCTAAAAGAATGTCCAGTAGGTGACAGAAATCCTGAATCTTGGCTTCAGTCATTGATGAACATTTATTCAAAAAACGCCTCACACTATCAATACCAATATTGTTAGGAATGCAAGTAAAGATGGAATTTACATCCACCGTAATTAAAAAGTAATCACTTGTATCTCTACCTGTAATCCATGCATATAATTCTCTAAGAAAATGTGTAGAATCCTTAATGGTGGACAACTCAACGATTTATATAGTTTCAGAATACCATATATCATAGGTGTAAATTGGTGATGTCGTAAAATAGTTAAATAGTTCAAAATGCAATGAACCTATATTGAACATCTCCAAAAAAGCATTATCAACTCTTAATTATATTAATATGCTCAAGTCTAGTAATTTTCTTATAATCAATGTTGTTCAACATTTCATTCATAGTAAACAAATAGCAATCAGCCAAGCACTACCACACCAGAGTCTCTGTTAGAATTCTTAATAACAATATGCTCATTTTGTAGTAAAGATTTTATAGCATCACATTCATTTGCATTTAAATTATGAAATTACCTATTTAGACCATTTTGATGCAGCAAATAAATATTGTGTTCAACAGCCTTCTCAATGGCTTGCATAGCCAGATTGTTACTAGGTATATATGTACTGTTTCTTCTTAGAGTAGAGGCATTAATTTCATTACTGGCTCGATAAGTAAGACTTAAATTTAAAGACCTGATAAAATATTTTGCTTCAGTCAATCAATACCTGCTACATGTCAACAGTACAAGTTGAATCATTTTTAAGCGTTTTTCAACTGCTGATGGCTACACACTCAAGTGTGATAGCCATTTTTCTGCTTTAGAAGTGTTTGTTTTACTGTATCCATTGGATTTTCCTCATCTGCAGAGCTCGCCATTACCATTTACAATGCAGCAGAAATGGAAAAAGAGTTTTCACAACGAGCAGCAGAGAGAGAACTCGTACAGTATGTGAAAAATCCATAAGAACTTTAAAACATTATTTAGTTTTTAACCCAAGTATGAACTTAATGAATATGAATGATCAGTCCTTAACAAGGGACTTTCGTTTGTACCAGCTTGTACTGTTGATGTGTCGCAGGTATTGACTGAAGTAAAATATTTTATCAGGTCTTGAAATTTAAGTCTTGTTTATGCAGCCAATAATAAACCTAATGCCCCTACTCTAAGAATAAAAAGTACATATATACCTAGTAGCAATCTGGTTATGTAAGCCTTTGAGAAGGCTGTTGAACACAATATTTATTTGCTCCATAAAAATGGGCTAAATAGGTAATTTTATAATATAAATGTAAATGAATATGATGCTATAAAATGTATACTACAAAATGAGCATATTGTTATTAAGAATGCTGACAAAGTTGGTGGTGTGGTAGTGCTTGACTCCGATTACTATTTGTTTACTATGAATGAAATGTTGAATAGCATTGATTATTAAAAAATTACTAGACTTGAGTGTAATAATATCATTAAAAGAGTCAATAATGATTTACCTATCTTACGACAACATCACCAATTACACCTATTATATATGGTATTCCTAAACTACACAAATCTTTGAGTTGTCCACCACTGAGACCGACAGTGTTGGAAGGGGACGGGTTACTGAACAAATCTCTAAGTATCTTGATTTAGAACTAAAGAAATGTTTACAATTAGCTCATACTATTATTAAGGATTCAACACATTTTCTTAGAGAATTATATCCATGGACTACAGGTAGAGACATTAGTGATTACTTTTTACTTACAATAGATGCAGATTCCCTGTTCACAAGCATTCCTAGCAATATTGGTATTGATAGTGAGATGTTTTTTGAATAAATATTCATCAATGACTAAAGCCAAGATTCAGGATTTCTGTCACCTATTGGACATTATATTAGAAAATAATATAGTCCTCTTCCAAACAATTGTATAGTCAGACCACAGGTGTTGCCACGGGCACACCTGTGGCTAGAACACATGCGAACATTGTGATGTTTATATGGGAAACAGAATACATTCTGTCCATTTCCAATAATTCATATTCTGAAGGCACTGTTTTTTTTATCGTAGATTTGTAGATGACATTTTTCTTATTCGGATGGACACATTAGAATATTTTAATATGTTTTTAGTAGTATGAATACTGATACTCATTTTTTAAATTTTAAAAAAGAAACATTTTTAAATACAATATACTTTTTTAGATATTACGTTAACTAAGATATACTTGGGGCCTTTACAAACTAGGCTACTTAGAAAGCCTGTGAAAAGGGATACATATTTGGATCACACAAGCATGCACCCTCCTTTTATGTTTAATAATGTTATACATAATCAAATGAAAAGCACTGCTAGATTACATACCGATGATTGAGAAATGTTATGTCAGATTGAGAATACTGCCAATGACTTTCTCCACAGGGGTCATTATATAAATGAAGTCACTGACACAAAAAACATAATTATCCAAAGGCAGACGTCTGATACTATGATCGTTTCTAATTACATTAAAGAAAGTAGTATTAAATGAATGAGAAACAAAATTTTAAAATGTGCGTGCTTACTTTTAACCAAAATACTAATGCAGTCAAAAATATTATCACTACTGTCACTCCTCTAGTCAGGATCAAATAGACGAGTCTTTGTGGGGGTCTGTTCAAGCAGCTTTATGATGTACAAACACATCAGGATTGAGGCTTAATGACTAACTCAGACAAACTTATATACAAACTAGCTATTACATTCACACATGCTCACTCTCTGGCTGTACTCTCAAAATGGCACTGAAGCTAGTATGTGCTTGCTATTTATATGCACGTTCAGTCCTTGAAATGCTTCTTAAAGATACAGCGCACACACTCTGTTCTACATCCTCCCTCTTTGACATGTCATGCAATATTGACACATCAGTTGACATGCAGTCGATACAAATAATTCTTCGCCATGCAATTATACAGAACTAGACTCATATATACAATTATGTCCAGGTCACTGTGTATTTCATAGTAGGTCTGGACATACGACCATATCATGACACAATTTAGAATTAGATTTAGCAACTGGGACTCTCTCTACTGAATGTTCAACCTTAGGGATCATCAGGATCATCATCAAGAATGGAAGTAGAAATTAAGACACGTTCTGCAACAGGAACATTGTCTGGATTGCTCTGTGATCTAGAGTTTGTATCACAGGAACAATGCTGCAATATTGATTCTGGTACAGGAGGAAGATGTCTGTGACCTCCTGTACTCCACATCCTCAGATTCTACGAAGCAGGATCTCGGCTTGGTATATATACCTGTTATATGACCAATCCGGTCAAAACCTTTCGCTGTTTGTATCCTCACTGTCTCTCCTCCTTTCAATGAACAAAGAAATCTGCTCAATTTATCATACCTGGACATCTGGAAAGAACACTTCCTGAATAACTGAGCTCTAATGGTTCTGTTGTTCTTAGCTTTAGGCCTCAACAAAGTGGAACTAATAAGCAGTGTTGTTCGGGTTTGCCTAGAAGTCTCTGAGCAGGCAAGCCAAGTATATTGACATGGGATATGTTTCTGAGATTAAGTAAATTCAAAAAGACATTAGTATTGTTATGCTTTGACCTTTCAAATAATTCTCTGCACTCTGTACTGCACATTCAGCTAGTCTATTTGACTGTGGATATTCTGGACTACTAGTAACATGTACAAAGTTCCATTCACTTGAAAATTTCTGAAACAGCTGACTAGTAAATTGAGTACAATTCTCAGAAATAACTTTGTGCGGACTACCAGGGACTGAGAAATGACATTCCAACTTAGTGATAACAGCAGTGGATGTTAGATTAGTTAATAACTCGATCTCAGCCAGTTAGAATAAGAGTCTACCAGTACTAAGTAATGCTGATTGCTGCACTCAAATATATCAGTGGCTACTATTGACCAAGGTAGTTCAGGAACTTGACTTAGCTGAAGTGGTTCTTTTTGCAAATGCGGTTTAGTACTGTTGCATACTGAACAAGAAGAAAGTACTTTATCAATGACTTTCAGTAATGAAGGCCAAAATACTAGTTCTCTCACCCTTCTTTTGGTAGATTCAGAAACTGGGTGACCATTATGCAAAATCTGCATATATTCATGTTGTAAGGAAGCAGGAATAACAATTTTAGGATCTCAGCAAATAATGTCATCTTCCATCAACATCTCATCTCTATAAGGAAAATAAGTTTGCACTTAAGGTGGTACACAAGATTGCTTTGATGGCCATCCAACATGAATGTAGTGGTTGAGCTTTTGCAAATCTGGATCAGTCTTTGTATGATCTCTCAGCTCATCAAGTCTCATGGTAGAAAAATTATGCACTTCCATTACGTCAAAGTCAAAATTGTCTGCATCAAGCTGTTCCATTGTATTTCTGGACGATCTGAATAAGGTATCAGCCAGATAACGAAGTTTGCCTTTTGTATATACCATTTTGAAGTTGTACTTTTGGAATTTGAGCATCATTCTTTATAATCTCACTGGAGCTGAATGCATAGGCTTCTTTAGTATAGTAACTAGAGGTTGGTGATCAGCTTCAATCTGAATAGCTCGACCATAGATATAATCATGAAACTTTGAACAATCATGAAACTTTGAACACACAAATACTATTGCCAAAAGTTCTTTCTCAATTTGAACATTCTGCATTTCAGTTTGGGTACGGGTTCTAGACGCATAGGCTACTGGTCTGCCTTCTTGAAGAATAACTGCGCCAAGACCAAATTTTGAAGCATCACAGGAAAGAGTGACTGGTTTATTGATATCACAGTACCTTAATGTAGATGGGGTGGCAATTTTCTTCTTAAGGTCTTCAAATGATTTCTGGCGCTGTTCCAGCCAAAGCCATGTACATTTTTGTATGTCAGCCCTCTCAAAGGTGCTGTCAACTCACTGATGTCTACTATAAACTTGCCTAAAAAGTTGACCATGCCAAGAAATCATTGTAGAGCTTGAACATTATCTGGTGCTGGCATCTCAGGAATGGCTGTTTGCTTGGACAGGTCATTTACTTAGCTAGTGCTACTAAATAAATGACCTATATATGTAACTTCTGGTAGTCTGAATTTGTACTTTAGAGGACTGCGCTTTAAGTTCAGTTCATGTGCTCTGTCTAGAACTTTCTACAGGTTTCTCTCATGCTCTGCTTCACCACTGCCTCCAACCAATAAAGCATCTACTATTATGGCACAAGGATAGCCTGAAAAAAAATTGCTCCATTGCATGCTGGAAGACTTCACTTGCAGAATTTATTCCAAATGGCATCCTTAGGAATCTATACCTGCCAAACGGGGTACTGAAAGTAGTCAGTAATGAGGATTTGCAATCAAGCATCATTTGCTAAAATGAATAAGACAAAAAAAACCCAGTGGCATTCGGAATTAGGTCTGCGATTTCCTCAACTGTACACATTGGATGATGAGGTCTCTTTAAGGCTTTTTTTCAAATCTCTTGAGTCAATACATATTCTGATTTCGTCTGAGCCTTTTTGTGGGCTGCTGCCAAGACGACACCCATTCAGTTGGTTCTGTAACTGGACAAATTATACCTTACTGCACCATTTTATCCAGCTGGGCTTTGACTTTATTCTGCATAGCTAGTGGAAGTTTTCTTGATGGTCTGAATACTGGACTGACTTCTGGGTCTAACTTCATAGAATACACAACTGGAAGTTTGCCCAACTTGTCAAAGAAAACATCAGCATACTCTGAGAAAATGGCTTCAGAAAAAAATGGAACTTGGATATGTGCTTATATGATGAACTTCTTTGGTAAAGGAAAGCAGATTCACTCTCAAACTGTCTCTTGAGACCCAATAATGACTGCAAAGGTCTTCAGACTACACGATGTAACAGTTCCTAGCCACACAACGTGAAAACACTACTGAGCCTTCAGTTTGAATTTCTTCACCTCCATAAGCAACAACTTTCGCACTACTAGACACATTGAGTTGTTCATTAGTTCTCACCCTAGCAAATGTGTCTGCTGACATAACATTACACTTTGAACCAGTGTGTAGATTTACCCTTGATCTGGACAGTACAAAACACTTTGTTCTTTGCCGACAAATTCACCGCATCAACCTTTTCACCAATTACTGATGCACCATTTTGTAGAAAGCAGAGTTGCAGCTCTCTACATGATCAACTTGCTTTTTCGAGCGACTCTTCTTTATAACTGTGTGAGGTTTACTTGATTTGCAAACTTTTGAAAATGGTTCCAATTTTTACATTGTGGCACTGCTGACCAAATGCTAAGCATTTCACTCTTTTAGAGTCATAACTGGCACCACAACTGCGACAGTTAACAATAAAGCTGGATTTGGGTTTTGCTGATTTACGCTTGTACTGCACTGAGCATGCTCCTTTCTAAGAACCTGCTGGAAAACTATGTGGTTTCCCATGAAAACCAGCAGGAGCTGTAGCTGCCATGTACTTAGGCATGTTTTTGCTTGCCACAAGTTGCATGCCATCTGCATTTGCTCTGGAGCCTGCTGAAACTATGCTCTTATCATTTGCAAGTATACTTGTGAGCCTTTCTGTAATTTCATGGATTTGACAAACCTCAATACCTTTACTCAGTGTTAAATCACTGTCACAAAGCAAAATCTTTCTCACTGCAGCACTATTAATACCACAAGCAAGCCTGCCTTTTATTAACCATCTTTTAAGTCACAAAACTGACACATTTTAACTTTGTTTCTTAGGTCAGTACTATAAGCAGCAAAGGTTTCCCCTCGTTTCTGATCTCTTGTGTAAAACAAATGCCTCTCTAATGTAATATTTATCTGGGGTTACACATTTCCCTGAATTTTCGGTTCAAACACTCGGGGTCTTCCCTTGATTCAGCCTGTACAGTATTATATGACGGTTTTCACCTTCTATCTCATATACTGCTGGTACATACACAAATGAACACTCTCTTTCAATGGCTTCTGACCCAGCTAGGTTTAGCAAAATGAATGCCCTGGCGCATGCATCTTTGTCAGAATAACTTGCCTGTATAAAAATATTGTACTCTTGCTCAAATATTCTCCAGTTCTCTGCAATATTCTGGTCAAATACAAGTGGTGTGTGCATTCGAAATCTGGCTGCCATTATTAAGACATACCAGTGAAGGGTTTTGCAAATATACATGAACACACACATATATACACATGCCAGAAATTTATGCCAATATTTGTAACTATGCCCAATAGCACAACAAGTCTCTGAATAACTGAACTTTGTGATATTAAGTCTCTCGGGCACTTTAATACTCTTGAAATTACTGTACAGTAAGAAATCACCTCTTAGTGTAAGGCACATTTCAAAATAACTGCACTATGTTAAGGAACTGGGCAGAAAAAGCTCAAAGTAAGAAACATTTCAAAGTAACTGCACTTTGCAAATAAGAGTACACTGCACACTGAAACTTCCCCCAAAATGGCGGTACTTTGCCAGATAATTCTTTACAGTGCAAGAAACACGCTGTAATGGCAGCACTTTGTGAACAGACACACCCAGCACAAGAAACTTTTCGAAATGGCTGTATTTTGAATGTACTTCATGAAATAGTTGCACTTTACACACAAACTCTTCGGAATACATGCACAGTAATAAGCACACACTGTAAGCACTTTTACACACTTTGAGATACTTCAAATAACTCTAGTTATGCCCTCAATACAATATG
The DNA here is from genome assembly GCF_019279795.1 of Protopterus annectens. Classification (NCBI taxonomy): domain Eukaryota; kingdom Metazoa; phylum Chordata; order Ceratodontiformes; family Protopteridae; genus Protopterus; species Protopterus annectens. The sequence continues at coordinate 543,676,313 of NC_056731.1, forward strand.
AAGTAGTAGTTATGTCAAAACACTGTACTTTTCCAAAAAACATACAGTTGCCTTGTTTTAGTTATGCTTAATGTGCCCTTTTTGCCCTTATTATATTTGTTTTGTTTGTTTAATCTCTTTTCATGCCCACTGTACTTTTGTTGTGCTCATTTTACTCTACACGTGCCCGTTTTACTTTAAACATGCTCGTTTTAGAATTCCGAGGTAATTCTAAACCACTTGTGTGCTTTTCTGATAATCGTTTTATCACATATCTTAATTTTTAACATTTCATTTAATTAATAAACCTTATGTGCCTCTCTCTTGTTTAATAATGTGATTTGTGCCCTTGTAATGCTCGGTTTCATCTTTTTTATAAAATAAACTGTTTGTGCAAGTTTTCATTAGCTTTGGTTCCTTTCTGTCCCTTTTTCATGCTCATTTCTCTTAGTTTACCTTCATTAACTCTGCACCTCATAGTTCTGAATATCAGTCTCTGGAATCTTGGTTCTGATACCATGTCGCTCATCTAATCAGGATCAAACAGATGAGTCTTTGTGGGATCTTCTCAAGCAGAGTTACTATATACAAACACATCAGGATTGAGGCTTAATGACTTCAGCTTAGAAAAACTTATATACTAACTAGATATTACACTCATACATGCTCACTCTGTGGCTGCACTCTCAAAATGGCACTGAAGCTGGCACATGCTTGCTATTGATATGCACATTCAGTCCTTGAAACTTCTTAAAGATACAGCACACACACATTTTTCTACAACTACGCACTGGCCAATTATGTCTTCTAACCCTGAGATAAGGAAGTTTATAGGTGACAGACCAGAGTTTGGCTATAAAAGATGTAATAATCTCAAACATCAATTATATTACAAGGAACAGCCCAGAAATAATTTCTCATTTAAGACTAACAAAACAGAGACCTCTACATGTAATAAATGTACCCATTGTGTTGATATTAACACTGAAAAGACTTTCATTCATCCTGTGACAAGCCTTTCTATGAACATGTGGTACGGAGGGATTGGGATTTCTTTAGATGTAGCACTTCTAACAGACGTGGGTCAGACATAGCTTTGTAAGTCAAGCAGAGATCCTCTTAGTAGACGATATGAAACAGAGAATAGTGGTGTTTCTTTAGTCTGTCTGTGTAGGACATGTGTTTAAGGCCTAGGATCCTCTTCATGAGATATTTTTGTGGCATCTCCAGCATTTGCAGGTGTCTAGTGAGGTACATGCCAAATGAGGCATTATACTCTATGACTGGTCTAATGAGGAAAGAGTAGAGAGAAAGGATGACCTCTTTCATCCTGCATGCAAAACCCTTGGTAATGAGATGTGCCACACAGAAGGACTTTCTGACCACAGTGGCAATGTGGTGGTCGAAGGAGAGGCTGCTGTCAATCTGTGTCCCCAGATCTCTTATAACACCTTCAGTGAGCTCCCATCGATGTGGTAAATAGTGGGAACTGAGTTTTTCCCAAAGAGGATGAGGATGCATTTTTTGGCATAAAGCTTAAGGCCATGGTTTCGACACCAGTCATTGGTCTCAGTGAGGCCTTTCTGTAGGATGCCTACATAACTTGGGGAGTTAATAATGGCTCCCAGCTTGCAGTCATCTGCGAATTTGGTCACCCAGAGTCCCTCTGTGTTGGCCTGGACTTCTGAGAAGTAGATGCCAAACAGGAGAGGACCCAGGACAGATACCTGTGGGACTCCACTTGTGACTGGTCGGCAGTCTGACTTGGAGTCTGGTACTTTTACACTGTGGGTTCTGTGAGTCAATTTGCAACCCTCCTAACAATACAGGGGTTGACGCCTAGTTTGCTGAGTTTATCAATAATTCCTGAGTGAGGAATGGTATCAAAGGCCTTGGCCAGATCGAGGTAAGCAGTATGAACTGCCTTACCTTCATTCATTGCTTTGGGGACTGACTCAAAGAAGTCAACCAGGTTGAGCAGGCATTATCTACCTTTCACAAAACCAAATTGCATGGGTTCTAGAGTTTGGAGATTCCTTATATCCTTGTTAATTAAGTCCATGATGATGTGCTCCATAGCCTTACATATCAGACTCGTCAGGCTAATGGGGCGATAACTTCCAGGGTCTGTAGTCACTCCTCCTATATGGAGAGGGATGACTGTAGCAGTATGCCATTCGGCAGGGACAAAGCCTGAGATGAGGCTGTGAGAGAACAGAGCACACAGATGTGGTGCCAGTTCATTTTGTAATTCATGTAGAACACAGCCAGGGATATTGCCGGGTCCCATGGAAGCTGTATTCTTGGCCTTGGACAATGCAGCTTTAACTTGTGCTGCAGTAACTCTGGGTACCTGACCTTCCGGTATTGAGATTGGTCCTTTGGGGGGGGGGACAGGAGTAAAGTTGGCACAGAATCTGTCACCCAGTATGTTGGCAATATCTGTTGGCTCAGTATAGGAGGTACCATTGTGCAGTAACTCTAAGCAAATCTGGGTACTGCCGTGGAGATTCCTGATATAACTATAGAAGGCTTTGTAGTTGTTTTTAGTGTCTGCCCCAATTCTTCCTTCATAGCTAGCTGGCTTTGGACGTTTTGATGAGGGATCTCAACTTTTTGTTGAGGCTAATAAGGGAATTTTTCCAGTCTTGGTACTTCACCTTTTACTGCAACTCTTTCTTCCTTCTCTTGTAGAGTTTATTAATAGCAGGGGACCATCATACTGGCTTCCTTTTTTTGGAGAATAGCATCTTGATTCTGTTGGGTATGGATAGTTCCACGCATTTATGTATGTGTTCGTACAGTGCACTGTTGTATGATTCAGCAGTCATGCATCTATTTTCCATAGGCATGGGTGCTGTGAAGTTAGCCACCTCTGTTTGTAGGAGTCCAAAGTCAGCTTTGGAAAAGTTTTTCATGGTGGATACCTTTGCAGGGGGTGTGGGTGAGATGTGGATTTCCATAGTGAATACTTTGTGGTTGGATCTAACCAGTGAGGAATTGACTATTGGTGTAGAGCAACGGTTGCCCATATTAGTAATAACCAAGTCAAGGATGTTGCTTCCTCTAGTGGTGGTAAGAATGAGCTGGTACAGGGCATTGGAACTGATGAATTCCAGGATGCGTTGGGCCAGTGCATTGGTGCATGAGTAGTTTTTCCAGCTGATGAAGGGGTAGTTGAAGTCACCTAGTATGAGAGTGTTGGGTTGGATCTTAACAGTTTCCAGAATGTGGAGTAAGAGTCCTGGGACATGGTTGGGGACCTATAGCAAGCTACGGTCTGAATCACCATCTTACCCAATGTTAAAACAGTTACAGCATTAGGTTTGATTTTATCATGTTATCTTATCATGTGAATTATTTTATCATGTGACTTTGATTGGATTACTTAAAATGATTTAGTTCTGTTTCTATTATTGCCTGAAGATACTTTTAAGGGAAATTGCTAAGGTTGCGTAATAAACTTTGGAATTTATCCTTGGATTCTTGGATTTTGTCTTTGCTCGTGTGGTTCCATTGAATTTGTTTCCTTTGCCTTTTCATCTTTATATGATAGTACACATCCTGAAGGTCTATTGTGCACATCCAGTCATCCTTGCCCAAAAAAAGGGGGGATGGACTGAACCGTGACAATCAGAAACTTGGTTTTTGAACTGTCTTGTTTAGCTTGGTGAGATCTAGAATTATCTTTGGCTCTAAAAAGAACCTTGCATAAGTTCCAGATTCTGTCTGGTCTGGCAGGATTTCTTGGATAACTCTTTTTTTTCTAGCAGCTATTGTATTTGAATTCTTGTTTCTCTGACTGGGTGGAACACTAGGGGTTGGTGGTGGATGGGAAAAGGGTATTATATATCCTCTGCACCCAAGTATCTTTTGTTATATCTAGCCAGGCTCTCTGGTGCAGGGATAACTGTCTCCCAACTACTGCCAGACGTGGGCAATTGGGCCTCCTTTCAGGAACGCTGGTAGAGTAAGTCAAAGAGTGAATCTCTGGAACACTGATTCTGCAGGCCACCTCTGCTGCTGGGGGGGGGGGGTCAATGTCCATTGGAGTTCCCTCCTCTACCTCTGGGGGAACCTCCTCCATGTGTATCCTGGAAAGGAACCAGAGACATTTTGAACCACATTTTCCGACCACCTCACTGATTCCTGTAAAAGGTTCATTGAGGGGTAAAAAATGGACACCCATGGCAGACAGGGTCTTTCCATCCTTCTCACGCCTGGATAAAGTGCCCTTTACCTTGCGGCCAAATAAAGATGTTCCATCAAAGGGGGCATTCACAAAACAGGACTTGAAGGTTTCCACAGACTCACAAAGGCGCATCCAGGCATATCTATTATTGAAATGCCCGAACCCCCTGCCCTTGAGGTTTCCTTTGCAAAGTTTGAGATCAACCACATGGATGAATTTGATATGGACTGAAGGGTAGTCAGCTGGAAATTTACAGAGGCCTGAACTTCCTTAAAAACAGCACCCGAGAGGGTAGTTGATAAGTCCTTAACCAAATCCCACTGTAATCTTGTATAATATGCCAAGTAGTTGACAGACCTCAGGGCAAATGTGGATGAGGCATATACATGTTTCCCAAATCTGTTCTTCGCCCGCGACTCCCTGTTGGGGGGGGGGGATGTACAGTGGAACATTTTTCGGCCAGTTCCTTCTTACTGGCCACCATCGACAGGAACCCCTTTACTCCAGAACTGCCTGTCCACGGGTGGTGTCATAATCCAGTCCGATCTCCGAGGAATAGGTTCTACGGTGTCTGGATCCTACCATGCCCACTGTGAGATCAAATCAAGGAGATCATCAGTGGGTGGAGTCATCCAGAAGGTAGAATGCCCAGTACCAAAAGCCTCCAGGAGAACAGATTCCTCAGATGTAGGCTTACTGGACATCCAGCCACCTGTCTAAGGATTTCAAGCATGTCTCCAAAGGAGACATCTTCAGGAGATAACAATGGGGACCATTTACCCTCATCAAAATCTGTGTCTTCAATGACAGACTCCTCCAGGAAGTCAATGTGCTTCCTCTTGCACATTCTCTTCTTAAGGACCTCCTCGGTGGGATGTTCCAGGGAGGTATCAGAAGAGGAAATTACAATTTCCTGGGAGGGAACCTGGGGTAATGGCACTGACTGCACCTGTGGAAGGAGATGGTGAGGTTATGAGTGCCAAAACATGATGGTAAAATATTTAGGATCTGAGGTGGATGGCTCCATCTGATCTGTCGGAGAAGAAAACACCTTCTTTGCAGCTTTGAAGGCGGAGTGGCTTGGAGGAGGGAAGGATCCAAGAAAACAAGCTTCTGAACTGTAAACCCCCCCCCCCCCACTCTGAGGGCAAACCCTCTGAAGTGGAAGCTGGAGCCCAGCTGTCCAGTGCCGAGGCTCTGAGATATAAAGATGGCTCCAAAAGCTTCGGAGTTGAATGCGACCCCTTGGATCTGACAGGCAGACTACCCCTAAGGAAGTTCCCTGGATCCAACTGGAACGGAGCTCTCAGGGAAACCCTCAGATCTGAGGATGGGGTTATCCTCGGATCAGAGTCAGATGGAAACGAATGGCTCAGCTCTGAAACTGCTAAGAGGTCAGAGAAGGAACCTGTAAAGGGGGGGTTGTAGATGCTCGCATGTCCTGACTCAAGGGGGTAGGAGCAAACGGATACCAATCTGACCCTGAGTCAGAAGAATATTCCTCACCACTCTGTCTACATCTTCTTCTGTCAGGCTCCTAGAAGATCACGTGGACTAGATGGATGAAGATTTTGGGTGCTCCTAGAACGACGAAGGTACTTTGGGAGGGAAATCAAGGAAGGGGAGTATCTTGTACTGGGTAATGGTTCCAATTTTATTAGAGTCAGATCCAGCTAAGTCAGATACAAGGACTCTGACTTCCTGGAATCCGACATAGATGTCATCAAATCTGATATGATCTGGTCAAGAGATTTGGATGTTGTCGGATTTGAAGGTCTGGACAGATCCCGCAACTTAGACTTTTTAGGATATGGAGTTGAGACTGGATCATAGGAGGACCTCTTCTACAGGAATATGAAGCCAAAGAAGATGATGGCAGCTTAGAGGAAGAGGGTTTCTTTTCTTTAGCCTTGGTAGAAGAACCCTCTGAAATAGCTTCTCCAAAGGAGGAAGGGAAAGACTCTTCAGGATAAGTTTGTTCTTATGCTCTACTAAAGCATGGGGATTGAATCTTTGAGATATGGAGCAGGTCTCTTGTAAGCAGAAAGTGCCCAAACAATAAACACAAGTGTGGGCATCAAAAAACACTTTAAGCACTTTTTAAAGCCACCTTGCTTATCTTTTAGTTATGTACTTACCATAACTTTAGATGTTTGGGATCCATCTCGCCTACATTCTGTACTGATGGGCTCGGAGCCGATCCCTCGGCTCCGACTCGGCACGCTTATGCTATAGAGCGAGGCCTCTTATTGGCTGCCGCCACTAATCCCCCAGATCTTGTTTGTCCGCATTCATGCACACATGCACAACTTGTTTATATAACATTGTTAGATGTTTCAAGATGAAAGAACAGGATTCGGACCTTCTGATATCCTCTGATCTCCAAGGAAGGGGGAAGGAGGGTGGGTTATTAGGAATGTAGGCGAGATGGATCCCAAACATCTAAAGTTATGGTAAGTACATAACTAAAAGATGTTATGTGATCCTATCTCGCCTACATTCTGTACTGATGGGACAGCGTCCCTAGCACCTAAATCCTGGGTGGCTCATTGGAAAACACTCCTGAGCACTGTGGAACCAAATGAAGCTCGTCCTCTAGATGCCACATCCAATTTGTAGTGGGAAATGAAAGTGTGCAGGGAAGACCATGTAGCCGCAGCACAAATGTCACTAATGGCAAGCTTAGAATGAAATGCTATCGAAGTAGCCATAGCCCTTGTAGAATGAGCTTTGACAGAGGTGGTAAGCTCTTTGTTAGAATAAGAATAAGCTTGAGTAATACAGTCCCTGATCCATTTGGCAATAGTGACCTTTGTGACAGCTTTGCCCAATTTATTGTCTGCAAAGGATACAAACAACTGATCTGTTTTCCTTGTTTGTTTGGTCCTGTCTAAGTAAAAACGCAACTGCCTGTGGACATCTAGTGTGTGGAATATGAATTCCGCTTTGTTAGAATATTTTGGAAAAAAAACTGGAAGTTCTAACGATTGTTGTAAGCAGAAACTGGAACAAACTTTATGGACAAAGAAAGGATTTGGCCTGAGAGATACTCTGTCTTTATGAAAAACCAAGTACGGGGGTTTTACTGACAAAGCTTGAAGTTCTGAAACTCTTCTGGCAGAAGTAATCGCCACCAGAAAAGCAGTCTTCCATGATAGAAATTTTAGATCACATTTAGCTGCCGGTTCAAAGGGGGAGGAAGTTAAGGCACGTAACACCACATCAAGATCCCATGGAGGTGCAGGATGAGAAATCGGAGGTCTTAACAGAGCAGCACCTTTCAAGAAGGTCTTACACAATCTGTTGCTCATTAAAGGTGAATTAATAGATTCGTGAAAATTGGAAATCGCTGCCAACTGGACCTTGATGGTAGAGACTGAAGAGCCTTGATTGAAAAGAGAAGTTAAAAATTTTAGTACTTCTGCCACGGGAATAGAAATGGGATCCAGGCCCCGGAGTTGAGCCCAAATAGCAAATCTTTTCCATTTGCTAGAATACAGTTTCTTAGTAGCAGACTTATGGGCCGAAGATAATATGTGTACAACCTCTGGATCCAAATTATGACTCTTGACTATAGTCGGAAGAGGAAGAGCCAAGCCGTCAATTTTAAGGTGTGCAGGGACTGGTGAAATAGTCCCGACTGATGAACCAAAAGGTCTGGGATCTGATCCAGGAACCATGGACCTTCCAGAGCATATTTCCGAAGATAGGGAAACCAAACTTGGTGAGGCCAGTAAGGAGCAACTAAGATCATTTTGCTCCCCAAGAGAGATGCCTTTTGGATCACCCTGGGAAGGAGAGGAACTGGGGGGAAGGCATAAAGCAAGCCGGTGGGCCAAGGACGGGCTAGTGCATCCATGGGGCTCTTCCCCGGAGCCGGGGTTAGGGAGAAGAATTTTTTGCACTTCGCATTTAGTGGAGTCGCCAAGAGGTCGCAACACGGAACTCCCCATCTGCTGAAAATCTGACTTGCAATCGTCATGTTCAGAGACCATTCGTGAGGAGAGAGGATGGTTCGGCTCAGTCTGTCGGCTATCACATTGGACTTGCCCGGGATATGAGTAGCCACTAGAAAGCGTTTGGTCGAGACTGCCCATTCCCAGACTCTCATGGCCTCTCTGCAAAGAGGATAGGATCTGGTCCCTCCCTGTTTGTTCAGGTACCAGACAACTGACATGTTGTCTGAGTGAACGGCAATTACGCCCCGAGGGAGGTAATCGTGGAGGGCTTGGAGGGACAGAAGCACCGCCCTCATTTCTAGGATGTTGATATGAAGTAGGGTCTCTTCTGGGTGCCATTTGCCTTGGACTGACCTGCCCAGGGAATGCCCCCCCACCCCATCTGGGAGGCGTCCGTGGTCAAAGTGGCCGCAGGAGGAGGTGGAACAAAGGGTCGTCCTTGATCCAAATTGGAGGGCACTAGCCACCAGCGAAGGTCCCGTTTGCATGTTTCCATGATCCATATGAGGTGACTGAGAGAGAGTTCCTGAAAGGACCACTGAGCTGAAAGAAGCCACTGGAGAATTCTCATGGGCAGCCTTGCCAAGGGGACTAAAAGAACCGTGGCGGACATGGATCCCAAAAGCTGCAGGACCATTCTGGCTGGGGCTTTGGACCTGGAAAGTAAGGCTCGAACTTGAGTCTGTATGGTTTGAATTCTGTCTGTAGGTAGATAGACCCGCATTCGGTTTGAGTCTATCTCTACCCCTATGAATCTTATTCGTTGAGATGGCAGCAACACAGACTTTGGCCAATTGAAGGTGATTCCAAGGGAGTTGCCCAGTGATATAGTGGCTTGTAGGCTCCGCAGTAATAGATGCTTGGAGGTGGCAGTTAGGAGCCAGTCGTCTAGATACGGAAACACCTGGAATCCTAGACTTCTCAGGTGAGCAGTCATGACTGCCAAGCACTTGGTGAACACCCTGGGGGCTGTGGTGAGACCAAAGGGCAGCCTTGAACTGAAAATGACTGCCTCCTAGGCTGAAGCGCAGATGTCTCCTGGATGTTTGATGTACCATGATATGGTAATAAGCGTCCTTGAGATCTATGGAGCACATCCAAACACCTTTCTCCAGCAATGGGAGAATGGTTTGTAGGGTGACCATTCGGAACTTGGACTTTCTGACTGAACGGTTTAGAATGCTGAGGTCCAAAATGGGCCTCAAGTCCCCGGACTTTTTTGGCACCAAAAAGAATCTTGAGTAAGTCCCTAATCTGATCTGGTCTGCGGGGACCGGTTGGATGACTCCTTTTTGCAGCAGCTTTAAAACTTCTGAGGCTGCAGTATCCCGTTGACTAGGTGGCGGGTCCGGGATTTTCCTGGACTGAGGTGGGGAGTGAGAGAAAGGGATGGTGTAACCTCCGGCGATAATTCGAAGCACCCATCGGTCCTGAGTGATATCTTCCCAGGCTTTTAGGTGCTTCGAGAAACGACCCCCGACTGGCTCCGGAGCTGCACAGTCGGGCAATCCCTCAGGGACTGTGAAAGGCTGAAGAGCCACGAAAGGACTTGCGGTCTCCAGTGTTGCGAGGGCCTCTGCCGCCTCTGGGATGGCGTCTTCCGGAAGAATTTCCCCCTCCCCTGCCTCTGGAAGGGGGATCCTCCTGCTGAGAGGGGTAAGGCTTCTGAGATCTACGGAACCACATCTTCCCTCCTCTTTTAGCCTTGGGATAAGGCCGAAAGGGAGTGGAAAATCGTGCCCCTACGGCAGTCAGAGTCTTACCCTCCTGTTCGCAGCGGGTCAGTGTGTCCTTTAGCTTGGGTCCAAAGAGGGAGGACCCATCAAAGGGGGCGTCGGCAAAGGAAGACTTAAAGGCCTCCGCAAAATGACACAGGCGGAGCCAGGCTTGTCTCCGTAGAGCAATGCCTGTACCCGCCGCTCTACTCGCCCCTTCGGCCGCATAAGAAATGAGCCTCATGGACGAGTTTGAAATGGACGACAATGTAGCCAGCTGAGAGCCAACCGTCTGGGCCAGCTCCTCAGGCAGGTTACCCAAGAGGGTATCGGATAGTTCTTTAATCAGATCCCTCTGAAATTGGGTAAAGTGCGTAAGGTAGTTCAAGGACCTTAATGTAAAGGCCGCTGAACTTAGGGTGCGCTTACCGTACCGATCCATGCTCCTAGACTCCTTATTAGGAGGATGGACGGACGTCGAAGCCTCTGCTACATCTTGCTGGGTAGCAGATGCCACCACCAAAGCATCTACAGCCACACCTTTGGTTAGGAATTCTTTTTCAGGGGGTGCCGAGAGGAACTTATTCGGACGAGCAGGCACCGGTTCCACAGAGTCTGGGTGTTCCCACTCCCTTCGACAGATCAAATCCAAGAGCTCGTCGAAGGGCGGAGACACCCAGGAGGCGGAGGGCTGAGCCCCAAAGGCCTTAAGGAACACCGACTCATCAGCAGAAGGGGGTTTGGACTGCCAGCCACCTCGTTGCTTAAGGGCTTCTAGGATGTCTGCAAAAGAGATATCATCCGAGGACGACTTAGGGGACCCCTCTGCATCATCGAGATCAGTGTCTGATGTAAGAGACTCATCTGGGCAGTCAACATGCTTCCTCTTGCACGATCTTTTCCTGGGGGGTTCTTCTGAAGAGGCTTCAGAAGGACCTCCAGGAGGGGGGGAAACCCTAGTGGGGGTAACCTCAGGCCCCGGGGCTCCGATGTCCACGGACAGGGGGACTGCCAAAGACCCAGTCTCGGTATGCAGGGAAGGAGCTGGGGAGACCGTGGAGGTAGCCAAAGATGATTTGGCTAACGCACTCCTCATAGCCCTGAAGGTGGGACCACCAGAATCCTGGGAGGGTCCCACCTCCGTGGCCACGACAGTAGACGGTACTCCCGCCGCCGACACACCAAGAGGGAGACTTGGGACCGAAAACATCAATCCCGAAGCATCCCCCCCGGGGCCGACGGAAGAAGTCCGTGTACTGAACTCCGACCCAAGAGCCGGAGTTGGAGTAAGGGTCGGGCCCGACCCTAAAACCTCCACCGGTTCCACCAGCACCGGCTCCAATGGTGCCGAGACTGTTGGAGGAGGAATCAAAGTAGGGAGGTGGACCATCGGCTCCGAAGCCGAATGGGCTGGAGCCAAAACTAGCTTTTGGAACACCGGAGACTGGAAGAGTCTGAGCACCCTGTCGATGTCCGAATCAGACATCTTGGATGACCTGGATGATATCGATCGGGTCCTTACCGATTTCTCCATCGGCTCCAAAGGACTAGGGGACCGGCTCCGAATGGACTCTACCACTATCGGCTCCGAGAGAGAGATGGCAAGGCAATTTCCCTCGGTGCCGATAAGGACTTCGGCTCCGAAGGGGAAGAGTCTGAGCCGGCAACCCTCATCGGCTCCAATATCAGTGGAGCCGATGAAGGTGACCCGCCTCTCGATGCCCCAGTCCTCGGCTCCGAAACCAGAGGGGTCGAGGCTGGAGGCATCGAGGCAGACCGTTCCGCCCTCGGCTCCGAAGTCCGTGGAGCCGATGGAGAAGTCTGCCTAGGTTTTTTGGCAGTCGGTTCCGACTGACTGGTCGGAGCCGACTCTTTCTTCTTTTTTGAAGGAGAGGATGACGAAGATAAAGCTTCCTCGAAGGATGGCTTGATTAATCCTTTAAGGATTCATTTGTTTTTCCTCTCCTGGAGGACCCTTGATGAGAAGGCGTGACACACGCTGCAAGATTCTTGCAGGTGCTTGGCGCCTAAGCAATAAATGCACGAGGAGTGGTCGTCCGTTATGGACATCTTATAACCACACCTCGTGCACTTTTTAAACCAGGAGGGTCTATGCTCTTTGGACATAACTAAATTAGAAAACAGTACCTGTCTAAAGAGAAATACAACAAAACTTAATAGTTAAGAACCAAACAAAAAGAATAAAGTTTTTTTTTTTTTTTTTTTTTTTTTTACACACTATACAGTTGAACAACACAGAGAGTCAAGACCCTCTAACTTAAACGGGTACTTGACCCAGGAAAGAAACACTAATAGCAAAAGCAACAGGGGAAGGCCCCTCTAACTAAAATGGGAAACCTTCCTGACTAAAAACACAAATTTCTCAACAGAAATCAATCAATACACACTCGTATGACAACAATAGCTGTTAAAACAGCTTTTGGGTTCAAAGTAAGCAAATTTCTGACAGGAAAAAGCCTAAATAAATAGTACTTAGCCCAGCCAAGTTGAGACCACGTCTAAGCTTGTAAGCGGCAAACGAGATCTGGGGGATTAGTGATGGTGCATCCTGGGATAAAAAATAGCTCAGCCAATAAGAGGCCTTGCTCTATAGCATAAGCGTGCCGAGTCGGAGCCGAGGGATCGGCTCCGAGCCCATCAGTACAGAATGTAGGCGAGATAGGATCACATAACATCTGCTATTTTAAGAAAAGGAGACAAGCAAAGTCAGACAGGAAAGTTTTTTTTTTTTTTTGAGAAGTACAAGAAAAATAAGGAAAAAGGCTACCAGCAATGGTATTAAGAACTACGACTATTACAGGACAGAAAACGAGATACTAATAATAGTAACTAAGGTGTACAATAGTACAGGGAAGAGAAAGCAGAAATTGAAAAAGAAAATATATATAAATCTATGTATCACTAGTAGGTGACAAGTAAGGAATTTATCAGAACGAAATTCTAGTAAAAATATGGCAGGAAGCTCGAGAGAGAGTTGGATGACCACATCTTTTGCTGGAAGCGGCAAACGAGATCTGAGGTAACTGGAGTTGGTGCATTGTGGGTAAGGGAGAAGATTTTGGTTGCCACTAATTTCAGCAATGGCCACATTGAATCTGAAGGATCGGATCTGAACCCATCAGCTGAGGACAGAATGACAACTGACAACGTTAGATCTGATGTCTAAGAACAAGAGGGAACTGACTCAGCAGAGGAAGAATCCCCTCCACAGCTTGAACAAGCAAATCAGAAATTTTGTAAAGTCCTCTAAAGCTAATTACGAAGGTAAAACAGCATTGCTAGCTAAGGATAATCACAAGGTATTTTTCAACTACGTCTGAAATCTAAAAGGGAATGCCCAGCTATGTGCCAAACTGGTAACAGATGGTACCATTCATACTACACTGGAAGAAATTGCCAACTTGCAAGATGACAGATTTGGTGCAAACTTCACTCCCCTGTCCCCACCAGCTAAAGTTACGGTCAAAAACTAAACACAAAAAAGTGCATTATTATCCCCTTTGGCAAAGCGGAATTCCATCTTTTAAAACAAGAAAACAAAAAACATAATGCCATCGTACGGGAAATGCCAGACCATTTTATTAAATACACTAAAAGGCACTTTCATCTCAAAAACATAGGAGACTTCATCAGGTAAAGCCATTCAATAAAATCCATGCTTTAAAAGCTTTAAAAAACGGTGACATGACATCAAATAACAGCAGCAATTAATTAGCTTCTTAAAGTGCAAATGACTTAAGGAGTGATGACAGTGTAAACATTAAAATACAACCATAAATGCTCATCTGTAGGCTACAATACAAAATTATGTGCATAAAAATAAAAATGTACATAAAATGAGTCCTTGCTTCTGTAAGTGTAAAATTTGTGTTAGGTATATAGTACCAGTCTCTAAATATGGTGGTCTGGTACAGTCTACCAGTTCTATTCTTAAAATATCATCGTCCAGGACTTGATTAAAAGTCTCATCATTTAAACTTCGTGAAACTGATTAACTTGATTGAAATTCGAGAGCTAAATCAGTATACCAAAACCCAATGCATAAAAAAGATAAATATATGACATTATAGAGTTGCAGAGGTACTCAAAATTGTACCTTAAGTGCAACCACAAATCAAGCTAAAAATGTTTATCACAGGAAATGAAATACAAAAGTATGTGCTGGAAGTTAACAGATGGTGTGTGTGAATGTAAATACCTTCTATACTATGCTTTGAACATCAGTTTGCACAGGAAAAGTCGCTGAGTGTGAAAACTGCTACAATGCAGCATTAATGTTCCTTTCTTAAAGTGCCACAACCTCTATAAGTTAAATGAACATTCCGTTATCTGAACTATGCAAGTTTTTTAGAAAAACATAAAAGAACATAAAAAAACATATACCCGAAGTAGAATATATAAAAGTTGATTGCAAGGTATAAACTATAAAATAAAAAATATAAAGTATAAGGGTCATCTAGAAAGTGCTTTAAGTTTTAAAATGCAGCCAATAGATGTGTGCTTGTTTAATCCTCGCCAATAACTGGCATTCAGCAGTAGTTTCCAGAAATACTCCCTTCTCTCTAGCCATAATGACCATGGTCCACCCCTACTGTTCTTATGTACTGTTTTAATGACAGTAAATTTAAACTCATAGTCTAGGGAAACCAAACCCCTGGTGAGGCCAGTAAGGAGCAACTAAGATCATTTTGCTCCTCAAGAGAGATGCCTTTTGGATTCACCCTGGGAAGGAGAGGAACTGGGGGGAAGGCATAAAAGCAAGCCGGTGGGCCAAGGATCGGGCTAGTGCATCCATAGAGGCTCTTCCCCGGAGCCGAGGGTTAGGAGAAGAATTTTTTTGCACTTCGCATTTAGTGGAGTCGCTAAGAGGTCGCAGAACCCACGGAACTCCCCATCTGCTACAGAAAATCTGACTTGCAATATTCGTCATGTTCCAGAGACCATTCGCGGAGGAGAGATGGATGGTTCGGCTCAGTCTGTCGGGCTATCACATTGGACTTGCCCGGGATATGAGAGTAGCCACTAGAAAGCTGTTCGATTCGAGACTGCCCATTCCCAGACTCTCATGGTCTCTCTGCAAAGAGGGATAGGATCTGGTCCCTCCCTGTTTGTTCCAGGTACCCAGACAACTGGACATGTTGTCTGAGTGGAACGGCAACATTGCGCCCGAGGGAGGTAATCGTGGAGGGCTTGAGGGACAGAAGCAATCACTTCCCTCTACTTTCTAGGATGTTGATATGAAGTGCAGGGTCTCTTCTGGGTGCCATTTGCCTTGGACTGACCTGCCCAGGGAATGCCCCCCCACTCCCATCTGGGAGGCGTCACGCGGGTCAAAGTGGCCGCAGGAGGAGGTGGAACAAAGGGTCGTCCTTGCATCCAAATTCATTGGAGGGCACTAGCCACCAGCCAAGGTCCCGGTTGCATGTTTCCATGATCCATAAGTGAGGTGACTGAGAGAGAGTTCCTTAGAAAGGACCACTGAGCTCGAAAGAAGCCACTGGAGAATTCTCATGGGCATGCCTTGCCAAGGGGACTAAAAAGAACCGTGGCGGACATGGATCCCAAAAGCTGCAGGATTCATTCTGGCTGGGGCTTTGGACCTGAAAGTAAGGCTCGAACTTGAGTCTGTATGGTTTGAATTCTGTCTGTGGTAGATAGACCCGCATTGACCGGGTTTGAGTCTATCTCTACTCCCTATGAATCTTATTCGTTGAGATGGCAGCAACACAGACTTTTGGCCAAATTGAAGGTGATTCCAAGGGGAGTTGCCCAGTGATATAGTGCGGCTTGTAGGGTCTCGCAGTAATAGATGCTTGAGGTGGCAGTTAGGGAGCCAGTCGTCAGAATCACGGAAACACCTGGAATCCTAGACTTCTCAGGTGAGCAGTCATGACTGCCAAGCACTTGGTGAACACCCTGGGGGCTGTGGTGAGACCAAAGGGCAGCGCTGCTGAACTGAAAATGACTGCCTCCACAGGGCTGAAGCGCAGATGTCTCCTGGATGTTTGATGTACCATGATATGGTAATAAGCTGGTCAACTTTGAGATCTATGGAGCACATGTCAAACACCTTTTCTCCAGCAATACAGGAGAATGGTTTGGCAGGAGTGACCACCGAACTTCTGACTTTCCTGACTGAGTTCAGAGTTTAGAATGCAAGGAGGTCCAAATGGGCCTCAAGTCCCCGGACTTTTTGGCACCAAAAGAATCTTTGAGTAAGTCCCTAATCTGATCTGGTCTGGCAGGGGGACCCGTTGGATGACATCCTTTTGCAGCAGCTTTAAAACTTCTGAGGCTGCAAGTATCCCGTTGACTGGGTAAAGGCGGGTCCGGGATTTTCCTGGACTGAGTGTGGGGAGTGAGAGAAAGGGATGGTGTAACCTCGGTGAGATAATTCGAAGCACCCATCGGTCCTGAAGTGATATCTCTCCCAGGCTTTTAGGTGTGACTTCGAGAAATCCACTCGACTCTCGGCTCCTCGAGCTGCACAGTCGGGCAATCCCTCAGGGACTGTGAAGGCACAAAGAGCCAACGAAAAGGACTGCGCTATGCCCCCAGTAGTTGCAGGGCCTCTGCCGCCTCTGGGATGGCGCTCTTCCTGAAGGAATTTCCCCTCCCTGCCTCTGGAAGGGGATCCTCCCTGCTGAGAGGGGTAAGGCTTCTGAGATCTACTTGAACCACATCTTCCTCTCCTCTTTTAGCCTTGGGATAAGGCCGAGAAGGAGTGGAAAATCGTGCCCTACGGCAGTCAAGTCTTACCCTCCTGCCTAGCGGGTCAGTGTGTGTCCTTTAGCTTAAGGTCCAAAGAGGGAGGACTCCATCAAAGGCAAGGCCGCAAAGGAAGACTTAAAGGCCTCCGCTTAAAAATGAAAGCACAAGGCGGAGCCAGGCTTGTTCCTCAATGAGAGGCAATGCCTGTACCCGCCGCTCTACTCCGCCTATCGGGCGCGCGATAAGAAATGAGCCTCATGGGACGAGTTTGAAATGGACGACAATGTAGCCAGCTGAGAGCCAACCGTCTGGGGCCAGCTCCTCAGGCAGGAGTTACCCAAGAGGAGTATCGGATAGTTCTTTAATCAGATCCTCTGAAATTGGGTGAAAGTCTTGTATGTAGTTCATGACCTTAATGTAAAGGCCGCTTTCGAACTTAGGGTGCTTTTTACCGTACCGCATCCATGCTCCTAGACTCCTTATTAGCCAGGATGGAGCGGACGTCAAAGCCTGCTGGCTACATCTTGCTGGGTAGCAGATGCCACCACCAAAGCATCTACAGCCACACCTTTGGTTAGGAATTCTTTTCAGGGGTGCCGAGAGGAACTTATTCGGACGAGCAGGCACCGGTTCCACAGAGTCTGGTGTTCCCACTCCCTTCGACAGATCAAATCAAGAGCTCGTCGGAAGGGCGGAGACACCCAGGAGGCGGAGGCTGAGCCCCAAAGGCCTTAAGGAACACCCGACTCATCAGCAGAAGGGTTTGGACTGCCAGCCACCTCGTTGCTTAAGGGCTTCTAGGATGTCTGCAAAGAGATATCATCCGGAGGACGACTTAGGGGACCTCTGCATCATCGATCAGTGTCTGATGTAAGAGACTCATCTGGAGCAGTCAACATGCTTCCTCTTGCACGATCTTTTCCTGGGGGGTTCTTCTGAAGAGGCTTCAGAAGGACCTCCAGGAGGGAAACCCTAGTGGGGTAACCTCAGGCCGGGCTCCGATGTCCACGGACAGGGGGACTGCCAAAGACCCAGTCTCGGTATGCAGGGAAGGAGCTGGGGAGACCGTGGAGGTAGCCAAAGATGATTTGGCTAACGACTCCTCATAACCCTGAAGGTGGGACCACCAGAATCCTGGGAGGGACCCACCTCCGTGGCCACGACAGTAGACGGTACTCCCGCCGCCGACACACCAAGAGGGAGACTTGGGACCGAAAACATCAATCCCGAAGCATCCCCCCCGGGGCCGACGGAAGAAGTCCGTGTACTGAACTCCGACCCAAGAGCCGAGTTGGAGTAAGGGTCGGGCCCGACCCTAAAACCTCCACCGGTTCCACCAGCACCGGCTCCAATGGTGCCGAGACTGTTGGAGGAGGAATCAAAGTAGGGAGGTGGACCATCGGCTCGAGCCGAATGGGCTGGAGCCAAACTAGCTTTTGGAACACCGGAGACTGGAAGAGTTCGAGCACCCTGTCGATGTCCGAATCAGACATCTTGGATGACCTGGATGATATCGATCGGGTCCTTACCGATTTCTCCATCGGCTCCAAAGGACTAGGGGACCGGCCGAATGGACTCTACCACTATCGGCTCAGAGAGATGGCAAAGGCAATTTCCCTCGGTGCCGATAAGGACTTCGGCCCGAAGGGAAGAGTCTGAGCCGCAACCCTCATCGGCTCCAATATCAGTGGAGCCGATGAAGGTGACTCGCCTCGATGCCCCAGTCCTCGCTCGAAACCAGAGGGTCGAGGCTGGAGGCATCGAGGCAGACCGTTCCGCCTCGCCCGGCTAAGTCCGTGGAGCCGATGGAGAAGTCTGCCTAGGTTTGGCAGTCGTTCCGACTGACTGGTCGGAGCCGACTCTTTCTTCTTTTTGAAGGAGAGGATGACGAAGATAAAGCTTCCTCGAAGGATGGCTTGATTAATCCTTTAAGGATTCATTTGTTTTTCCTCTCCTGGAGGACCCTTGATGAGAAGGCGTGACACACGCTGCAAGATTCTTGCAGGTGCTTGGCTTGGCAATAAATGCACGAGGAGTGGTCGTCCGTTATGGACATCTTATAACCACACCTCGTGCACTTTTTAAACCAGGAGGGTCTATGCTCTTTGGACATAACTAAATTAGAAAACAGTACCTGTCTAAAAGAAAATACAACAAAACTTAATAGTTAAGAACCAAACAAAAGAATAAAGTTTTTTTTTTTTTTTACACTATACAGTTGAACAACACAGAGAGTCAAGACCCCTCTAACTTAAACGGTACTTGACCCAGGAAAGAAACACTAATAGCAAAAGCAACAGGGGAAGGCCCCTCTAACTAAAATGGGAAACCTTCCCTGACGAAAAAAACACAAATTTCTCAACAGAAATCAATCAATACACACTCGTATGACAACAATAGCTGTTAAAACAGCTTTTGGGTTCAAAGTAAGCAAATTTCTGACAGGAAAAAGCCTAAATAAATAGTACTTAGCTCCAGCTGTTGAGACCACGTCTAAGCTTGTAAGCGGCAAACGAGATCTGGGGGATTAGTGATGGTGCATCCTGGGATAAAAAATAGCTCAGCCAATAAGAGGCCTTGCTCTATAGCATGAGCGTGCGGTCGGAGCCGAGGATCGGCTCTGAGCCCATCAGTACAGAATGTATGCGAGATAGGATCACATAACATCTGACATTTTAAGAAAAGGAGACAAGTTATTCTAATTGACAGCAAATTCAGACAGGAAAGGTTTTTTTCTAAATAGAAAAGTATAAGAAAAATAAGGAAAAATGCTACCAATAATGGTATTAAGAACTATGACTATTATAGTAGAGAAAAAGAGATACTAACGATAGTAACTAAGGTGTACGGTAGTAGAGGAAAGAGAAAGCAGAAATTGAAAAAGAAAATATATATATATAAATCTCTACATCAATAGTAAGGTGACAGGTAAGGGATTTATCAGAAAGAAATCCTAGTAAAAATATGAGGAAATATAAGATTTCAGCACTTATCTCCAATGAAGCTTGAGAGAGAGTTGGACGACCACATCTTTTGCTGGAAGCGGCAAACGAGATCTGAGGTAACTGGAGTTGGTGGATTGTGGGTAAGGGAGAAGCTTGAGAAGTTTTGGCTGCCACTTATTTCAGCAATGGCCGAGTTGAATCTGAAGGATTTGATCTGAACCCATCAGCTGTGGACAGAATGATAACTGACAATGTCAGATCTGATGTCTAAGAACAAGAAGGAACTGACTCAGCAGAGGAAGAATTCCCTCCACAGTTTGAACAAGCAATCAGAAATCGTGTAAAGTCCTCTGAAGCTAATTACAAAGGTAAAACAGCATCCCTATCTAAGGATAATCAAAAGGTATTCTTCAACTATGTCTGAAATCTAAAAGGGAATGCCCAGCTATGTGCCAGACTGGTAGTAGATGGTACCACTCAAACTATACCGGAAGAAATTGCCAACTTGAAAGCTGACAGATTTGGTGCAAACTTCACCCCCAGTCCCCACCAGCCAAAGTCACGGTCTAAAACTAAACAAGTGCATTATTATCTCCCTTTGGCAAAGCGGAATTCCATCTTTTAAAACAAGAAAACAAAAAACATAATGCCATCATTCGGGAAATGCCAGATCATGTTATTTCATTATAGAGTTGCAGAGGTACTCAAAATTGTACCTTAAGTGCAGCCACAAATCAAGCTAAAAATGTTCATCACAAGAAATGAAATACAAAAGTATGTGCTGGAAGTTAATAGATGGTGTGTGCGAATGTAAATACTTCTATAATATGCTTTGAACATCAGTTTGCATAGGAAAAGTTGCTGAGTGTGAAAACTGCTACAATGTAACATCAATGTTCCTTTCTTAAAGTGCCACGACCTCTATAAGTTAAATGAACATTCCATTATCTAAACTATGCAAGTTTTTTATAAAAACATAAAGAACATAAAAATGTATACCCGAAGTAGAATATATAAATGTTGATTGCAAGATATAAATTATAAAATAAAAAAATATAAAGAATAAGGGTCATCTAGAAAGTGCTTTAAGTTTTAAAATACAGCCAACAGATGTGTGCTTGTTTAATCCTCACTAATAACTGGCGTTCAGCAGTAGTTTTTAGAAATACTCCCTTCTCTCTAGCCATAGTGACCATGGTCCACCCCTAATGTTCTTATGTACTTTTTCAATGATTGTAAATTTTCACTCATGGTCTGGGTATCCCCAAATAAGTTTGAACAAGACATTTGTCATTTTATTCTTCCTAATATCATACTCATGCTCATAAATGCGTTTGCATAGTTTGCGCACAGTTTTACCCATGTAAAAACATTAGCATGATTGGCATAAGGCAATATATACTACTCCCGCAGTATCACAATCAAATCTCCCTCGCAGTTGAAAATTTTAACCAAAATAGTGTAATTATCCTGTTTTAATGTACTTACAGTACTTGCAATGAACTCAGAATTCCATGTTAATTATAATACTGACATCACCTCCCAAAGTTCTAACCCAGTGGTGCAAGAGCTGGGAACGGAACACAGGTAGACAGCAATCTGAACTTTTGTCTACCAAGTTTCCACAGTGGTAAGGAAAGCTTTCTACGTTGCACATCTCATAAGTAAGGACATCACATCCTGGTCTAAGGATGTTACAACTCTACTGTACTCGACCATCATCAGACCATTAATAGAGTACAATGCTCCCATCTGCATGTACCTCACTAGACACCTACAGCAGCTGGGGAGACCACAGAGGTTTCTCATCAAGAAAATACACTGCCTCCAAACCATGACTTACATGGACAGACTGAAAGCCCTGTCACTGTACTGAGTATCGTATAGGCCAATGAAGGGTGACTTGTGTCTGGCATACAGGGCAGTCTCTGACCCTGCCCTGATGGATATGCTGCACATCACCAAGTCAAATGGCACAAGATTCACTCACTCTAGGGATCTTAACCTAGCCTGTGACATTAACAGAACATGCTAAGCAGACAGATATATCTCTCAGAGATTGACGTTACTCTAGAATAAACTTCCAATTCATGTAAAGCAGAGCTTCTCATTGATCCTATTCAAGCACAACCTGGACTAATGGATGTAAGACCACAAATTCTCCCCGGGGGTGGCACCCATGTCTCTCATGGATAGGGGTAGTCAGTATTCACCACAGACTCGCTCTAAGAATTACATCCATCTAACCAAAGACAATTGAGGCAACTCGGGTTCAACACGGCTTGGCTTGTAAGGGTTCTAGGGCCGCTAGCCTAGTAATATCCTATGAAGTTATGAATAAATGATCTTTACTTAAATAATAAAGAAAACAGTACAAATTCACATTAAATATATGTAGGTTGGCACACTCAGAGATAAAACAGAAGACAATAATAATAGAAAGCATACAGAAAAAAATGAAAGTTATGTGCTTACCATAATGATAGACCAATTTCTGTCTCATTTTCATCCAGTTCAACATTTGGGATGTCAGGTCTGACCTTGGCACCTTCTTCTAGCACAATGGATCCACAGCTCTGACTCCTCCTCAAGTCATAATTCCATCCTCTCCACTCAGTTACCTCAGAGAGAGTTTCCTGAATTTATCCAAATTATAGATATACTCCTGGAAAAACTGTAGCAATCAGCAGGTGTCAGGTTAATAGGCTTGCTACTATTGCAACAGGAATTACTGGAATCTAGGTCTAGATAGGGTCTTAATTGAGATCAGTCCGAGCACCAGAAGTTGCAGACAACAATTTGGAAGGGGGAAGGAGGGAGGGAGGTTGAACAGGATGAAAATGAAACAACATGGATCTACTGTCATAAGTACATGACTTTTGTATCCAATGTTATCTGTTTTTGTATGATTCAACATTTGGGACAGATTCTCAAGCTAACAACAGGACACCTGGGTGGTATCAAGGAAGGATGTTCCTGAGTACAGTGGAACCAAAAGATGAATGTGCTCTAAATTACACATCCAGTTTGTAAGGCAATACAAATGTGTGAACTGTGGACAAGGTTGCTGCTGCATAAATGTCATCAATAGGAACTCTCCTAATGAATGCTGCAGAGGTAACCATCACTCTCATGGAGTGGGCTTTTGGTTTTGTATCTAGGGTTAAACCCTGGCTAGTATAAACAAAGGTAATGCAGTATGATAGCTATTTAGAAATCTTGACCTTTGATAAATTCTTCTCAATTTTACCTTAGAAAAGAAAACAAACAATTGATCTGACTGACTTATTTCCTTGGTACGGTGAAAGTATAATCTGAAATGTGTGTGAACATCTAGTGTATGAAGAAGGTATTGCCCTTTACTTGAGAAAGTGGGAGAAAAGACTGGCAAATTAATAGATTGATTCACACTTGCTTTGCATGTTACTTTTGGAAGAAAGAATTTGTTCTCTTGGTTATTCTACCTTTGTGAAAATGAGATAAAGTTGTTTACATGACAGCACTTGTAATTCAGAAATTCAGGTCTATATCAGTCCATCAAAACGGCTGAGTATCGAATAACAAATGTTCGAACTGTAAAGTTCGAACACTGATTATCGCAAAGCTGTGGAATACTGAATTCTTTCCCAGGGAAATAATTTGGTGGGCCGTTTCTGTGTCTTCGTGATTAACAGGACTGTTGTGGGAAGTTACAGGTCAGGTTCAGGTAAGTGTGCGATTGTGTGGATGTTAGGGTTAGGGTGCAGGTTAGGTGAATTAGGGTTAGGGTGTGGGTGAGGTGGGTGTGCAATAGTGAAAGACTTTAGGGTTAGGGCGGGATAGGTGAGTTAGGGTTAGGGAGTGGGTCAGGTGAGTGTGCGATAGTGACAGACTTTAGCATTAGGGTTTCGGTTAAGGTAAGTGGATAGGTAGTAGTGTATGTACAGTTTAGTGTAGGGTTAGATGTAGGGTTTTTAGTGTATGTGTGTTGATTGCTGTTTTTTTGGTGTGCTTGTGTGTGTGTTTCTTGGAACAGCTATTTTTTTCCCTGGGAAAAAAATCGTTGTTCTAAGACTTCAGTGTTTGTGCAGTTCGTGGTTTGAAGTTTGAACATATGGTGTTCAAACTTTAGACATTTCGATGAACTGATATAGACCCCAGAAATTCATCTAGTGGATGTGATTGCAACCAGAATAATGTTCTTCTAAGAGAGATACTTGGGATCCATTAAGGATACCAGTTCTAAACCTTTCTGAGCTAGGGCAGGACTGTGACGTCCCATGGGGGAACTGGATCTCTGACTGGGGTCTTTATCAGAAAGCAATGGAGATTTTAGGAGAGGCAATGGATGTGTCTTTAAGCCTTATGTGAAAATTTGAGATGGCAACTATTTGTACTTTAATAGCAGAAAAACTGGATCTGTGTTGCAAGACTTCTGACAGAAAGTCTAAAATTGATGGGAGAGGTGCTGAAAAGGGACTCAAACCCCTTGAAGCCCAGCTAGAAAACCATTTCCACTTAATCTGATCAATCTCTTTGATTGAGTATTTTTGAGAGGAAGAAATAATGTGAACCACTGATGGGGAAAGCCTGGCATCTCTGGCTATCATCAGAACTTGAAAAACCATGAGGTCAACTTTAGGGCTTGTAAATCTGGTACAGGCAAGCTGAGACCCAACACTCAAGGTGGGTGTATTAAATGAGGCCAAAGGAAGGGGAGCCACACCTGCCATGGCCAGAAGAGAGCAATAAGGATCACCCTGGTCTTGCATCTTGTGGCTTCCTGAATGAATTTTGTCAATAGTGGTATGGGGGAAAGACAAAAGACGAGACCTAGGGGACAATTACTAGAGCATCTCTAGGTGACTGTCTCTGTGGAGAGATTAGAGCAAAGTAACTGCTGCACTTGTTCAGGTATGATGCAAAGAGGATGCAGCAACATTGGCCCCAGTGGCTGAGAATTTCTGTTGCCACTGTCTGACTGAGAGACCACTCATGAGGCACTAGGACTGACCTGGTTAGCTTTTCTGATAAAATATTCAGCATCCTGGGTGTGTGCATTGCTATAAAAAAACAAAAACAAACAAACAAACAAGAAAACAATGGAAAGGCACTGTCTGTTGTCACACTCTCACAGACTCCTGGCAAAGTGGATATGATCAAGTTCCCTCTTCTTTGTTGATTTACCATACCACTGACATATTGTCTGTCTAGATGGATATCACTCTCTTGGGTAGGCAGTTGCAAAAGGCCTGCAACTCCAGGAGGACTGCTGTCATCTCCAATGTACTGGTGTGAAGGTTGGCCTCCACAGGTGACCAGGTACCTTAAACTGTCTTCCCTTTAAAATGACCCCACCGCCACCCTACAAGGGAAGCATCTCTGGTCACTGTGGTTTGGGGACCTGGAAAGCAAAAAGGTCTCCCTTCTGTGACTGACTGGGAGGTTATCCACCATCTAATATGATCTCTATAAACTTATGTGAGATGAATTTTGACATGAAGTAGGGTGTAGACTCTGTGACCACTGGAAAGAGAGGGTTCACTGCAACATTCTCATGTGGTATCTTGCAGGTGGAACTTAATTGATGGTAGATGCCATCAAACCTAGCAAAGGGAGAATCAAGTTTACTTAAGGGTGGGGGTGCTGGATTACTTGAGAGGCAGTTAATCTTAAGGACAGCACCCCGACCTTTGTCAGTCTGGCAATCTGAACAGCTGTTTTGATATGGCATCCTATAAACTCTATCTGTTCTGTAGGGAAACAGCACTTAGGCACTAATCTTCTAGATATGGGAAGACCTGTATCCCTTGCAGTCAGAGGTGAGTTGCTACCACTGCCATAATCTTGGGGAATATCCGGGGGATTGTGTTGAGAACGAAAGGCAGTGTTCTGAACTGAAAATGACTGGCCTTCAGATAGAAATGGAGAAATCTTCTGGACTGCCTCCAAATATTGATATTAGTACACATCCTGAAGATCTGTACAGCACATCCAATTATCTTTCCTCAGCAGAGATAACATGGACAGTACCGTGACCATCTGGAACTTTGTCTCACAAATTGATTGAGGTGGCTGAGGTCCAAAATTGGACTATGGTCCCATTTTCATTTGGGAATAAAAAGAACCTGGAATAGAATCTGGATCCTAACTGGTCTGGAGGGACCTGGACCTGCTGGATGACTCTTTTTTCCTAGACACTTTGAAACTTCTGTTGCTGCAGATTTCAAATAACTGGGTGGAACATAGGGAATCTTTAATCTTATCTCTTCTTTTAGGGTACAAAAAGGGAATGATGTACCCTCTGGAGATAATCCTTAGCACTCATGAATCCAATATAATACTCTGCCAGGCTTGTGGGTGTAAGGTTAAGCACTCTCCCAAAAGCCTGCAGAGTGCAGTAGCCAGGTAACCCTTCAGGAGCATTGACATAGTTTCTCTGGGAAGGAACCACAAAAACTCTGATTATGCAGTCCACCTCTGCCTCTGGGGTGACATCTGTTTGTGGTACCTCCCCCTCTGCCTTGTGATGGTGGTGGGGAGGGTCTGTTTCTAGGAGTGTGTTGGTAATAACCTGGTGATTTTCTAAATCATTTTTTACCACCACCTTAGTTCCTGTAATAGGACCTCTGAGGGGTGGAGAAATGGATTCCCACAGCAGAGGGTCTTACCATCCTGCTTCATCTTAGTAAGCATTTCTTTAACTTTTGGTCCAAAGATTTTGGAGCCATTGAAGGCGACATTTATAAAGGACATGTTAAAGCCTTCCATGGAATCACACAGCCAATGATGGTGCATGGTAATGCCTGTGCCTGCTGCTTTTGCTGTACCATCTTCTGTCATTAGAGAGCAGGCACATGGCTACATTAGAAATGGATTGAGGGTAGACAATTGGGTGTCCACTGTTTTTTGAACCTCCAGTGGCAAGTTAACCAAGACAGACTTGGAAATCTCCTTCATCAAGTTCCTCTGAAAGAGAGTCATATATATGTGCAAGGTAATTCAGTGCTCTGAGTGCAAACACACCAAAGCACAAGTCCATTTCCCTAGTCTATCCAATGCCCTAAACTCCCTTTTAAGGAGATGAACAGAACAACTCTCTTTAGATAGTTCTTTTTTTCATAGCTGCTGCTATTACCTCAGGATCTATCAGTGGTCCTTTAGTCTAGTGTTTCCCATCTTTTGGCACCACTAAAATCCTGTTGTTTTTTTTTTTTGGGGGTGAGTTCTACCACATCAAGGTCCTTCCATGCCCTCTATGTCACTAGATCTATAAAAGCATCTAGAAGGGGAATCATCCAGGACAAAGATGAGCCAGTCAGAAAGCTTAAAGGCAAGTACAGTTATGCAAAATCTTACTATGACAGTAAATGTGCTTTTCACTGTTGAAGTACTCATCACCTCCTGGATCTCATACCAGGGACAGCCCAAAGTCCGGCTATTATACTAAAGCCTTTATTACCTAGGGAGCATCGTACATCGGACATATGCTTCCTGCACAAGTGTAGGGGATAAAGTTGATGCATCTACACTCCCAACTCAGAATTGAAGTGCCCCAGGAGAACCAGGACCCCCAGTGGAAAGGAGGACATGTACATCCAGAAACAGGAAGGAAAAAAGAGAGAAACCTCTCAGCTAGTACAAAAATACCACCCATGAAAAAGGAATGGAAAAATGGGCAGAAGGAAGGGAGTGTATACTGCAACAGTGAAAAGAAGGACATCTACTGTTATGGTAAGATTATACACAAATGTACTATGTCCTCCCATATCACTGTTACAGTATTTATCATCTCTAGGAGAGTACAAAAGCTACAGTGAAGACAGGAGGAAGGTAGGAAGAAGCCCTCCACAAACTCATGCAGGATAGCCTTGGGAACACCTGCCCTGGCCCTGGAAATGACATTCAGTTTGTAATGTTTTGTGAATGTGTAAACCAAACCAAAGACCAAGCAGCAGTTTCAAGAAAGCCATTGTTCCTGTATAATGAACCATCACAGATGCCTACAACTACTTACCTTGAAAAGAATAACAAAAAGAAATGGTCTTGGGTATCCAGGAGGAGATGGTTTGCTTACAAACTGCAAACCCAATGGCCTAGTACGAAAAGAAACAAAAAGCTTATCAGATTTATGAAACTTTGTTTTGTCTAACTAATATCTGAGCTATCTATGCAAATCAAAAGTAGGAAGAACATTCTCACTAGGAGACTGTGGAGAAGGAAAAATGGAAGGAAGCTGGACAGAGTGATTAACGGACAGCTGAATAACCCCCTTGGGCATAAAAGAAGGATTCGTATGGACAGACACCCTGTCTCTATGAAATAAAAAATGAGGGACCGCCATCAAGGCCTGTAGTTCAGAAACCCATCTTGCAGACGTTAAAGCAACCAATAAAACAGTCTTCCAGTTGCAATATTGCAAAGAAGCAGCAGGAGCTTAAATCAGCTTTTTCAAAGACAAAATTAAGATCTCAAGAAGGTGGAATAGACTTTCTTGGGAGACTAATATGAAAAATGCCTTTAATAAACTACTTGACCTCAAACCTATAAGCCAAAGGAAGAGTAAGTGGCAGATAGGCAGAAATGGCTGACAAAGTGGGCTTTCACTGAAGACTATGCCAAGCCAGCATATGTAGTAGTTTACACAGGTAGGAAAGAACCTAGGTGACACCCCATTGAAAAGGGGTCCTGGTGATATTTTAAGATACCAAACAGAAAATCTCCTCCATTTGGACATATATAACTTGCTCGCATTAGGTTTCCTGGCCTCCTGCAGGACCCTAAGAACATCCTCAGAAAACTGGTGTAGGAAAGCAATCAAAACCTTATCACCCAAAGTGTCAGTTCCTTTGTTCTGTGTGAGAAGATCCATGCAGTGAGGTAACATGTGATGATTGCCCTTGAATAAGAGGGGGAATCAGTGCTGTCTGGGCCAAAGAGGAGTCACCAACATGATTTCTACAGAGTCCTCCTCGACTTTGTGAAGGACCCTTGGATGAAGAGGAAAGGAACACAGGAACATTCCCTTCCAAGCATGACATCCACATTCCAAGCCAAAGGACTTGGGACTCTGGAAAAGAGCTGAGGGAGTTGCCAGTTCATGAGGCAAACAGATCCACTTGAGGAATACCCCACCAATGAGCTATGTCCAGAAACACATCCTTGTGAAGCATCCATTTGTGAGGCTGTGTCTTGGACCTCCTGAGAAAATCTGCTACAACATTGTGCTCTGAAGGGCTAGAGACTGCCTGTAGGGTGACCTGCAAATTGATGGCTACATCTCATGTTTGAGGTGCTAACCTGCAAAGAACGTATGACCTCATGGCCTCTTGTATGTTGATGTAACATATGACTATGGTGTTGTCCATATAAACTTTAAAGGACCCAGGATCTAGAGTGCATGGAATGCCTGAAGGGCCAGAATGAGAGCCCACATCTCCTTGATGTCAATGTGATTCACCCTCTGCTGAGGGGATCAAAAGCCCTGCACCTTCAGGGTACCTGAAGCAGCTCCATACATGAGATACTTCTGTGAAGAGTTCCTCTGATGGCTGAGGAGGGTGTTAAGGAAAACCTGGATTGAGACAACTGCCAAATTCACCAGTGAAATTCCAGTTTGAGACAAGGAAGAAGAGGAAGAATGAGATGGTCCAAGCAGGTGGAGGTGTTGAAGCCATGCTGATTTTAGCTACCACTGAAACTTCCTCATATGAAGCCTGGCCTAGGGAAACATGGGGATAGTGGAGGCCATGAACCCCCAGAGCTCTGAGAAACTCCCTGGCTGGAAGAGAAGGAAAGTGGAAGCAGGGAAAGAAAATAATTTATGTAGGACAGAACTTTGGAGGCAGGAAGAGATGCCAGCATTAGAACAGTCTGAAACCTGCAGCTTAGGAAAACATGATCCTGAGATGGAGTCAACATTGACTTCTGAAAGTTGACAGTGAACCTCGGGCTGTACAACAGAAACTGGGTAAGAAGATCCTCCACCAGCTTGGAACAGGATGGAACCTGAAGCAAAAGGTTATTCAAATAAGGAAAAATCTGAATGCCCTGAAACTTGCAAAAGGTGACTACAGGGGCTAGACATTTGGTGAATGCCCTTGGGGCTGCTGAAAGCCCAAAGGGCAAAGCAGAGAACAGAAAATGACAGGAAGAAAAAAAGAAGTGCAAATATTTCCTGAATAAAGGGTTGATAGGAATGTCCAGGTAAGCGTCCTTCTTATCCAAATAAACAAGGAAGTCCTGGAGGACAAACAAAGGAAATA
This sequence comes from Protopterus annectens, assembly GCF_019279795.1. Taxonomy (NCBI): domain Eukaryota; kingdom Metazoa; phylum Chordata; order Ceratodontiformes; family Protopteridae; genus Protopterus; species Protopterus annectens. Next base: position 543,706,079 of record NC_056731.1, read on the forward strand.
AGAGTCAAAAGAGACAGCATCCAGAAGGAAGGCACTATGAGAAAGTTGTTCAGAAAGGAAAGATCCAGGATAGGTCTCCAAGACCCCTCTTTCCTAGGGACCAGAAACATACTGGAATAAAAACCCAAACCCCTTTTGGTCTGCAGAACCAACTGAATGGTAACCTGGTCCAGAAGACCTTGCAATACCCCTGGAAAATAAGGCACCTGTTCTAAAGGGGGTTGAAGAATACTGGAAATGGAGAAAATGGTCTTCCAGGTCATAAAGCAACACTGCCGGACAATGGAAAGAACCCAGGTGTCTGTGATAATCAGCTGCCAAAAGGGGAGAGAAGTAGCCTGAGAGACAAGGGAACCTGGCCAAGAGAAAGTGAGGGCAGACAGTCATACAGCTGCAGATTTATCAGTAAAGGACTGTTTCTGAGGCCTTGGCATCTGAGTAGGCTTACTTGAAAAAACACACTTAGAAACCTTCTTACCTTTGTAAGACCATCTAGGTAGCCTACTCAAAAAAGCAGTTTTACTATGATAGTTCATCTGAAACTTGGGAATGGGTGAGACAAAATTCTGCTTCAAAACTTTCATGACCTTACTTTGATCCTGTAAGTTCCTGAAAAGTTCAGCCAGAGTATTTCTTGTTCTCCAAGTGAGTGTCCAGATGTTTTGCTTTGATATCTTCTGGTAAGGCCTGAAGGCGAAGTCAGGAACAGTGCCTCATAGCAGCCCTAGAAGATGCATCAGCTGCATCACAGCTGCATTTGATAGAGTGATGGGCAACCTAAGAAGAGTAACTCAACAAGGGGAGAGCTGAGGCATATAAGAAACAAGCTTCCCAATCTGAGAAAGAAGAGACAGGATGTACCTCATCATACCAGTCTGGTAATTGATGACCCTGAAGGTTAAAGTAGTCAAAGTATATACCTTTTTACCATTCCTCCCCATGGTTCTCCTGTCATTATCTGAAGGAAGGAGCTTTGAAAAAGGCAACAGCCTAGAAGGCTTATCAGCAGATACAGAAATCATTGCAGGATCAGAGGAACCGCACTTGGACAAGAACATGTAGGCATCCAGCACCTTATAGAACCTATCAGTTTTCTTATGAGCTGCATGTTGAGACTCTGGTGTCAGGGAAGCACCAGAGAAGGTATCCAATAGAGCAGCCAACACAAAAGGGACATCTGAAGGTTTAGAAAAGCCCATCTGTAACAACTCACAATACCTTTTCTGGATGTCTGATACCTGGGAGCAATCCCACATGAAATGCTCCATCCACCATACATAGGACCATGTCACCAAAGGAAAGCTCCTCCAAAGGAGAATCAGGACTAACAGATTCCTCCTCCTTAGACCCATAGTCTAAAGGTGAAGACAACTGACAGGAATAGGCTAAGGAGTCGGCCTCAGAGTCAGAATCCTTGTTCAAAGACTCTGGGTCCCTAGCCCTCTTAGGGGTAGAGAACCAAGGAGGTGCAGGAACCAAAACACCCTGATGAGGCTTCAATGCCATCAAGGCACTGAACAAGCTCTGAGTTAAGTCTTGCCATTCCCTTTGTGGATCCCTGGCAGCAGATACCACATACTTAGTTTTTTGCCTTTTCTTCACTGGGAAGTCTGCTCTGACAAAACATGAAGGCTTGGATCCCTGCATGGATTCGATTAAGGTACTCAGCACCTATTGCTGAATAATGATCTGAGGAATCCTTTAGGCCCCTCTGAAATAATCATCCATGGTTCCCCCTCAACATCCACGGCAGATGTTTGCAAGGCCTTCGAGGACATGCGAGAAACAGGTTCCATGCCAGCCTCAGAGAAGCTCGAGAATGAAGAAACTGATGGCAATACTGGGTTGTCCTCTAGGTTCTCACTCATCCAAGGGATATGTTTGGGGGAGACTGGACAGCAGCAGACTCAGGCCTATACTTCTTGGCCTTTTCTTGAGCAGTAGCTGTACCTCAGGGCGAGCGGATTCTCCCACAGTACCTTTGGCCAAAAGCTTGAAATGTTGGTTCTCAAGATATATGGAAAGTGAAGAAGGAGGCTACACAAAGATTTGGGTACAAAAGCTTGACAGATGGAACACTGAGTGTGGTTGTGGGATGCACATAAGCAAAATAGGCACCTATCATGGCAGTCTTTATGGGGAATCTGCCTCCCACACTGACATTTCCCTTTTTGGGATGACATGTAATCCAATGAACAATGTAAGAACAAGAAAACAGAACCCCAAAGGGGTACTTATCCAAAAGACATTAGCTCAGTATAATCAGCAAAGTGAAGGGCATTCAGACCAATGTATGACAATGGAATTCAGACTTGTGGCACTAAAGTTTTGAGTTGGAAGCATATGTATGTCTCTTTTATGCCCTATCTTGACATACAATGCTCCCTAGGTAATAAAGGCTTTGGTATACTGGCCAGACATTGAGCTATCCTTTGCAGAGTTCCAAGAGGTGATGAATACTGCAACAGTGATATGGAATGACACCACAGATTTGTCTGGTGAAAGCATTTTGGTGGTCCAACCATCCTTCTGTTTCATCAGTTCTAGGATGTCACCAAATGTGGAATCTTCCAATAGGGATTTAGGGGAATCTTCACCTTCATCCAAATATGTCATCAGTTACAGACTCAGGAGAGGCATCTAGGTGCTTCAGTTTGTATGTCTGTTTCCAAAGAAGTTGTCTCTAGGCTTCTTCTGGAGACAGGTTGGAATCAGACTGGTAATTAGAGTACTGAGTACCCTCAAAGCTTTTAGGTTCTGTCTGTTTCTGTCAATCATAATAACAGGAATAAGTCACAGGATCCACTTAGCGTCAGCAAAGATCCAAACTCTTGGTCTCTTGGTCCAGCCAAGGCACTTTCAACAGCCTCGAAACCCAACACCACAAACTGAGGAAATGTTCCCACTATCCAAAGGCTTGGGAACTCTTCCCAGTCTAATTGAGGTCAGCTCTGAGGATGACCTTGGACCCAAGCTATCGAGTGCCAAGGTCCTGAGAGGAAGAGATAGCTCTAAAAAACTTGGAGTTGACTCCATGACCAAGAACCTGACTCCAACACTTCGGCTCTGAGACTCATCTCGATCCAAAAGAATTGGAGTCAAGAGAGTAAGGGATGTAGTCAATGTCAAAGTTCACTGAACTTTCAGATCTAACTGAGGTGAACCGGAAGGGCACGAACCAGTGAGAACTAGATCAAAAAGGTGAAATGGTACCAGAGAAAAGAGTGACAGGTCAATGGGCCTGTACCTGGAGCACCCCTGGGAGAATGCATGAGAGAACTCCAAGATGGACCTGTGTGCTTAAGAATATCCATATCATACGTTTGACATACATTTCAGTAAGACTTCTGGTGGATTGGACAGACTTGATGATGCTATCAATGAGGGTCTAGTGAATTGTTTTTCTTGTAAAATAGAGGAATGAAGGTGAAGGCTCACTGGCTTCAGCATAAACCTAGCACAATGATAGAAAGTTCAGATCAGACTAGTTGACAGATCCAACTGCCTCAGTGTTTATTAGGTACTGGTCCCAAAGGATAAGTTGGATCCAGGGACCTTTTCCTTGATATCTCAGATCTCTTTTCCTCCAACCTTTTCTCTTCAGATCTCTTTTTCTGTAGATTTTCCTTTTTGCTGTGCTTTTCCTTAGACTTGACACTTTCTTTTTCTTTCCTTTTTTCTGTCTTACTGCTTGGGGAAGCTGAAGCTGGCCTAGAAGCAGAAGACGTAGCTACTGCAGGAGAAGATGAAGACCCTGTATGAGGGGAAAACAATCCTTTTAAAATAATTTTTTTCTTTCCGCTGTCAAGAGTCTAAATGCCTATGTTTAAACAGGTTGTTACAGATATGCAGTCAAATTAGCACTGACTATTTAATAGTGAAAGAAACTGAGAAGAACAAAAATTAAGTATAGGATGGATAGCATATGAATGACGTTGGATATTGGAAGCAGTAACTTTTATGTTTTAATGCAATGCTATCAACTAGTCAGCAGCAGAAAAGAGAAGAAGAGTTTAGGTACAAACAAGGACTTTTTGACAGATTATTCAAGGAGTACTTCTTTTATGTATCAGTATCAGTTTTATATTATGACAGAAGTTTAAAGCTGAGTAATTAATATATTTTTTACTTCTACTAGATGGAACCTACCATATGAGAGGCATGGAAAATAATTCTGCCATTACTACAATCAAACTGACATTTGAAGATCTGAAAAGTACAAACCAGATATACTTTATTTGTTCAGTAATGCTATATGTTTTTTGCATGTTAATTAATGGATTTCTGATCTTGGTAGTTATATTAAAGAATGAACTTCATGAACCTATGAACATTTTCTTTAGTAACTTACTCTTTAATGGAATTATTAGTACAGCATTTTTACCAAAGTTATCAGCAGATATTTTCTCAAATGCAAAAATTATTTCTCTTTATGGCTGCTACATTCAACAGTGTTCATTGTTTCATTCTCAGTGAAGTATCCCTTTTAGCAGTTATGGCATATGACTGCTATGTGGCAGTTTGCAACCCCTTGAGGTATATGTCTATTATGACAAATGCAGTTATGTTCCAACTTGCAGCAGTTGCATGGTTGTACTCTATATTTCTAAACCTAATATGTGTTCTTTTATTTTTAAGGCTCCCGCTATGTAGCTCTGCTGTAAAAAAGCCTTAGTGCGATTATTATTCCATTTTAAAATTGTCTTGTGTTGACTACTCTGTTAATAACATTTATGCAACAGCTGTAACTGTACTCACTACACTGCTTACAATGCCAGCCATTGCATACTCCTATGTGATAATAATCATGGTTTGTGTACAGAAATCAAAGTGCACCAGGTGGAAACCACTGCAAACATGTTCAACACACTTATTGGCTATTCTCTTTTATGTAACAAGTGTCTTATTTTTGGCAATCCATAGTCGTTTATCCTTAAATGATGTACCACAAAGTGTGTATACATTTTTGTCAACAGAATTTCTACTAGTGCCTCCCTTTGCCAATCCATTGATTTATGGACTAGGAACTAGGACTATTCGAACGACAGTCATAAAATTATCATCACAGTTAGCAAAGAAGCTATTACGCATATAGCAATTTGAATATAATGGTGGCTCAAATCCAAATAATGACATTACTAAAACAAGCAAAGCTAAGCCCTTTTGCAGTATAGCTTAGGAAAAAACAGAAAAAAGTGGGTATGTCTTAATGATTCCATTAACTTGTTGTGTCTTTCGGCTTTTCCCAGTTAGGGGTTGCCACAGTGGAGCTCCAGTCCGCTAATGATTGGCAGTGGATTTTTACATGCCGAGTTGCCAGCCCTGATGCACAACCTTCAACGAAGGTACGCCCATTCATGCATGTCTCCACACAGATGACGCTCTAGCTGAGAATCGAACAGGACGTCTTACTGTGAGGCGACAATGCTACCGCAGCACCACCACCGCAGCTTAATGATTCAGTTAAGTAATATACTGAAATTCTACTAACACAAACTTATTTGTCCTGAGATCTGAAGTATTATTTTATTTATTTATTTATTACCTGGGTAGAGCACTGATTAATTCTGATAATTTACAAGCTCAACCTGGATTATATACATATTAGCAACAGCAAAGTAACATTAAAGGTATAACTAAATTATACAGTATAGTGACATAACATGACGCAGATGTAAAGAATGTACACATACATGCAAGAAGGTTTTAAAAGAAGTAGGATCGGGAGTACACAATGCAAAATACAGTTATTATAGGTGAGTTAGATGTGGTCCATCCAAAAGAATGGGCATAGTATATACAAGTACAGAGGAAAATTTTAGCTGTGAAGAGAGTAGAAATTGTAGAATACTAAGATCTCTAAGAGAAGAGCTAAAAATAAGAGAATGGATATTAGACAGTAAAGAATGGACAGAGCAGATGGAGAAATAGTGGGTATACATTTATAAACTGGAGAGGTTAGGAGATTACGCAGCTAAGATTTATTGAGATTAATGTAATAATGCAAAAACAATATTACATTATATGTGACAGAAATTTCTATAAGGAATCATCAAACTCCAGAGTATCTTATTCCCACTTGTAGTGACTTTTTTAAGTTTATTTCCTATTGACACCAATATCATTTTATGAAATCATGATATTGATTGGAGTTGGGATCCTTAAATGAGAGACTTGCCAAAGATAGCTAGTATATGAAAGATTGCTGTATTGCAAATGGCATTATGATTGTTTGTCTAGAATTTGCTGAAGTAATGATATTAACCATTGTTTCTACCTGGTATAATAATTTTCATAGTTATATTAAAGATTTCATGATAGACTGTGTAACCTCTTTCGAATGAAGATAGAAAATACATTCATGTTGTCCATGTAGAGTGCAATAATATGACGATATAGCTCAGAATAGCCGATATGTGCGACCTACCATTTTATGCCACCCCTCAAGCTGTGCAGCATACTGTGCAAGCAAAAGCAATGTCTTTCGGCTTTTCCCAGTTAGCAGTCACCACAATGGATCGCCAGTCTGCAGATTACTTTGCATTAGAGTTTTTATGGTGTCAAGTTGCCAGCCCAGTGCCCAAACGTCAGAGAAGGCATCAGCATTACTGAAAATTATTCCCAGTATCATCTGAGGTTTAACCTAATGCCAAGTATCTTTGTTCTGGTAAGGCTAATATAAATATTAAATAGTGCATGTTTTATAAAGTCTCACATTTTTAATTATAGAGATAAATATAATGATTTGTGTACTTCACCTACAAACCATGCTTTCCAGCCTCCACATCTGATCACAGCAACACAATTGCAAAAACAATTGATGTATGTCCTTGAGTCACCTGATTTTGTGACTCTGATTCTGCACCACATGGCTCTGTGTTTGCTATGTCTGCTGTCATAACAACTAGATTAAAATGGAATATTTAATTTCTCTTCTCCAAGTTGGTGTGGACTCTGATGTGGTATAAAAACCTTATATCCCATCTGGCATGCATCTCATCAGACAATAACCTGTTGAAAGTTGTTTAAAGTTGTTTTCCTCTCCTTTCCTTTACTGTATGTGACCTGAATTTAGTTATATAAGTTGGAGGCATTGAGGTAAAGTCCCACATTACAGTTGAGGCAGCTTTTATTTATTTTTTTTTTGTTTTTAGGTAGAAAAACAACTTTTAAAAACTCATAGTTTCAAAGAATTTTGATCTGTAAACTTTGGATGTGATGATGCTACTATTAGATTATACTTTATTTAATATATTAGAGTGGTTATTAACATTCATGTTTCACATAGTAGCTGTACATGTACACTGGCAAATTTGCATATGTAGGGTGAGAAATAAATATTCCTGATTATTGTGTTTTACTGCTTGATGCTGTAACAAAAAGACAGCTGGCAGAGTACTAATATTAACTTATAACTTAGTAAATGTTAGACCTCACTCTGCATTGCTGACCACCAAGTATACTAGGAAGAGAACATTTACTCATGACAGTAATTAGCAGAGCAATCAAGTATATTCATACAGGTTGCTTATATCTCAAACTTGTGAAAGCTAAGGAATATCTACCAGAAACCTTAAAGCTACTCCATGCTAGCTGTACAGGAGCTCTGCTCTCTGAATAATACTGCAGCATGTCTGAATAAAACTGCAGCATGTATCACAGTCTGCATGGTAATAATGATGCAGTCACGGGGATTTATTTAAATACCAGTATGCATCATTTTCTAGATAAAATCCACACCAGTCACCTGGACAACTACTATATCACTGGAAATCTAGTATATCATTTAAATGGTCACCTTCCTATCACTTATATGTGGAAAAACATGCATGCATAGCCCTGATATACATAAATCCATTCATATAAGAAGTTCCAAACTGCTACATAAATGGATTGCAATTAAATACATTTAAATAGTCTTGCCTTGACCAGTTAAATTACATGAACCCATGCATTAATATGTTCAGTTTAGTTCTCATGGACATACTGGACAGGCATGCAACAGACAGAATTATCACTATGGGAAAATCCTTTCCCAGGACAAAATTAAAAAAAAAAAAAACGTAAAAAAATTAATGGCTAGCCAAGAGTCTGCTTGGAAAAAAATCAACAACCTTGCAAATGTCACATCATCATCATCATCATTAATCCCTTTTTCTACATGAGATAAGGCTGTTGCATCAACTGTCACCATTTCCTACCATCTTCAATAGTCATGCCTTATTGTCACAGGTGTTCTAATATGCAATTGATCTATCTGTTTACTAGATGCCCTTGTTTCCTTTTGCCTTCTTCCCACCTCTTCCCAAATTGTCTCAACCAGATTGTTTTCTTCTTTACTGCACATGTGCCTGATCAACCATAATTTGGTCTCCTTGACCTTTTCTGCAACTGGAGCTACTTGTGCTTCTGCTCTGATGTCCTCATTTCTTTATCTGTCCCACAGTGTGCATCCTATCACCCATCTCAGGCATGTCATTTCCATTGCCTCTCACTTCCTCAGTTGTTCTGCATTCACTGACAAAGTTTCTGTAACATAAAGTAGTACTGGTTGTACCACTGTTTTGTGCAACTTACTTTTCAGCTACTTTGGCATTTTTCTGTCACACACTACCCCTAACACTCTGTGCCAGCTGGCTGCAGATCTTCTGGCTATAGTATTGACCTCTTGATTCAAAGATCCCTTCTCTTCAATCACACCATCAGGGACTTGAAGCTGTCACCCTGTTCCATTATTGTCCCTTCTTTCTCAGAGTTAAGCTTCTTCTTCTTCTGATATTTCCAATTTCATCCTATGTGCCTTCAATTTTGCATTATAGCCCTGTAGCATTTTTTTACTTTACTTACAGTCTGCTTATAGTTCCATATTATCTTTATACAGCAGCTTTATCAATCTGACACCTTTGACTGGTTTGCTGAAGCACTCTAACACCATTACGGACATGAGTGAGTGCAGAGGTGAGTCTTGATGCACACTCACACCCACAGGGGAAATCTCTGTGTGAGTCTGAACACATTTTATACTTTTGTCTTTGGTTCTAGTACACAGCCTTCACTAATTTTACAAGTGTTTCTATGACTTTAAACCACCACAGGAGTACCAAGTCAGCTTTACTGAAACCTAGTTGCATGACCAGTGCAATCCTTCCTCATTTCCAACTTCTTCCTCATTGTCCAGCTCACTGCATACTTTAGCTTAATTGTGCTGCATCTTTATCTGAATCTGAACTCTTCCTACCCCATCCTACTTTATACTACACTGCATACAATCAGAGGTGTTGCAGCACAGGCAGGGGTCACGTAAATGGAGAGGAGATATGCTGCAGCCAAATGGCAAAATATATCAGGGGTAGTGTTTAACTGAAGAATACCAAAGACACTGAAAAGTAAGGGGGTCAAAACAGTGGTGTGACCAGTGGTTCTGTATGACACAGAAACCTGGGCAATGATGGCAAAGATGCTGTGGAAGCTTGATGTGATGACGATGAAGTGCCTCAGACTGGTAATAGGATGCACACTGTAGAAAAGATTAAATAAATAAGGATATAAAACAGAAACCAAAGTAACTGTGATTACATATATAGTCAAGGATAATGGATTACTGATATTTGATCACATGTGCAGGAACAAAGAAGGCAATCTGATAACAAAGATTTGGGAGAGAGAATGGTGAAAGGCCAGGATAGATATGGGCGTCCAGCCAAGACATAGCTGGATTACATAACAGAAGACCTGAGATATGCTGGGATAAATGTTAACAAGGGTAGTAGTGTGTTTCTGCATAGAGAGAAGTGGTGACAGTTGATGCAATATCCCAGGTCCATGTAACAATGGTGAAAAGTTTTTGATGACAGTAATGATGATGATGGTGATGAGCCTGAGTTATGTAAAACTTGCAGAATATGGACATTTGCTAGCAAAATGTTTGAGACCAAAGCTTAATATTTCAAGATTGACTTTGCCTGTATAAGCATCATTTTCTTTTGTTCTGAACTTTCTTTTAATTTAATACAAAATTAAGACATGATAGCTGGTTCTGGTAACTTATTTAACTGATACAAGCAAAACTATATACTGCACTGGTGAAAGATGAGGGCAAAAACTGCAGCCTTTTTATTTATGACAACATTTCTAAAGCTGCCTGCTCTATCTCAGAAATATTCCTATCTAGAGTCACTGTACAGATTATCGAAGGACTAGCATACCAAAGTAACCTGCGCAGTGCATGACACTAGCTAAACACCTTTGCTGTAGTTGGCTCTGTGGAGAGAACAATTCTAGTGCAATGACTATGGATATTCAGTTGGAGATGTGCCACCACAAATTAATACATGATAAACCTCCAGCAGCCAGTTTCCATTCTGACAAACACATCAACCCCCCTTACAAGAAGTCCTTAGGTCTGGTTCAACATTACCAGACCTTGGTTGATAAGCTGATAGGGAGGACTACCTACTCTCTTTAAAAAATAATGTAATTTGGAAGAACTGGCCTCAGATGGAATGGGTCAGATTTTTTTTCATTCCACCAAGATGGGAGACACTTAACACTTATAAACATTTTCTCAGATTCTTACACTTTGAATTATGTATTTTGCATCCCCCAAACTCCTCAGTCTATTGTGAATGTGTGTTTTTTATAGAGAAGGCCTAATGTTCCATGTAGTCATGTATATCATTACTTAGACATTCCCCCACCCTCCAAAATTGTTATACACAAGTATGATTCCCTTATACCAGATGCTGTTTCTGAGCTGAGCTTAACATTTTTTTACTCCTGTCTATGCTTGCACTCCTCTCCACCCCCATGGATTCTGGACATTTATTTTGCAGCTTGTAGTCTGATTGTGTACTCTTGACATGAGACCTTATTTTCTTCCTTATCTGTAATTCAACATGTCTCCCTCCTGAATAATACAGGCTGCCCAACCCAGAATAGGTGTAATATAACTTCTCACCTTATTTGCATAGTGCTCTTCATTTGGTCATTTTCATTTCTTCACTCCTATTTTCACACCAGTAATTTCTGTCATGTTTATTTATAATCATTTTTATAATGTTTTCCTTTCTTAGATTTTCCCCTCTTCTTTCCATGTCTTCAATTGTATGCACCCTTCAGTCTGTCTGCTGTTTTCCATTTACATTATTTCACACATTTACTCCATGTATGCAATGCACATCTTTCTATTTCCTTGATGTGTGGTATATACACTCTCATTCTACATTTTCAGTTACTTTATATTGTACCAGCTCTCTGTATTTACATGCATGATTACATTAGTGTTTGCATTAGTTTTGTTTTACATTAGTGTTTATATTAGTTTTTCTTGGCTTTCTTACCTGCTTGTAGATGTCCAAATCTCCCTAGTCCTTGCTCTCCTCCTCACTAGTAATTTTTCTTATATTTCCTCTTCCATTTTTATTTCAAAGTTGCAGCTTCCTCATCCCATTCATGTGGTGTACAGGATGCGTAAGTCAGACTCTGTCGCTATGTTAGGGCTGTCTTTCTTTTAGTTTTGTCCTTTGCACTTGACTCCTTATTTATCACTTTTTATTTGTTTATCTTTACATTTATTTATTGGCTCCATCATTTTTCATCATTTTTATCCCCTTCTGTATTTGCTTAGTTTGTGCATTTCTGCTCCTCTGTCCTCAATAATCTTATCCATTTTTGCAGACCATCCTGGGTCCCAAGCTCAGGATAAATGTCCCTTAATATTTTCAGTGAGCTTCCCCCATCTTCATGTGTTGCAGCCTTGTCATTCCCTGCTTTTGTTGCAATATATAGCTCACCTTCTATCCTGGCAATCTGTCCATCTTTGGACACTCTTATTTTCCTCTGCTGTCCTCTGTTTGCTCCTTACAAGATTCTCTTACTTTCTAATGACGTCCTTTGTCTTTCTGGAGAGCTTTTGCATCATCTTTCTGCTTTTGTTCTCTATGCTACCTCCTTTCTCCATGTACACCTGAATATGTCCATTTGCTTACATCCTCCAAATGGAGTTTCTTACCTGCAGATACATTGAACTCATTCCTTTCTTGCATTTTGGGGGAATCTACATCCACACTTTGTCTTCACAAATCAGTGAGCCTCTCCATGATCAACAGGGCATTTGGAGTTTGATTTTCCTTTTCTTTTTTTTTTTTTCAAAAATGTTTTTTATTTTTTTATAACAAGAATAATAACAGTAATAACATATTTACACTCAAAACTGAAACAAATTATTTACAAAGTCCATAACAAGGAAATACTTCTATATAAATTCAGGAAATCATTTAATACTTTTTTAGTAATGATTGTAACTTTTCCCAAGCAATTAATTTGTGTGTTAAATTCTTTGTATTCATTTTTAAACTAGATATTTCTTTTCCACATAAGGTCCTGGCTAAATAAATAAATTAATTTCTGAAAGATATAGGAGAGTTAGTTTTCCAATTTTTTGTCACAACCTTTCTTGCTACTGTAAGTATTGACCAAAGAAGGTGTGTTTGAGATCTGGGTACGATTTCTGGTACTGGTACATTAAATAAAATGAGTGAACTTGAAATTTCACAATTATCATTCCATAAGGCCTTACAGAAACATTCAAATTCCTTCCAAAATTGGGATAACATATTACATGCAACAATCATATGAAACCAGTCAGCTTCTGTAGCTTTATACCTCCAACATTTTATATAATTTGTTTTGTACATATTTGCAATTCTTTGAGGTGTATAATAACTTATGTGGAGGAATTTCCATGTGTATATTTTCCAGTAAGGAGACATTGTTGTTTTTTGTACTGATTTTAGAAGTAATTTCTTGTTTTTAGTAGTACATTTTCCATTATTTATTTTGGTGGAGTATTCCCAAAAAGAAGCATTCATGGAATTATTATCAGATCTAATGACTTTATATATTAGGAATATAAATGAGGTGCCTTTCAAAGAACCATCAGTTATATTAGTCAAAAGTTCTAGTGTTTTAGGTATGTTGTTTCCATGGGTTTGTAAGGAAAATATAGTTTTGTTATATATAAATTCTCTTCAGGTTTGTATGTCTATCCAGTTATTATTATGTAGGCTGTATCTAGTAATTAGATGGTTAGCTAAATAAATGCCATTAGTGGATAAAAATTGGTTCCAGTATATTAAGTCATTATTTTTAAATTCAGGCATTTTATTTTTATCAAAAGATATTAAACATTCATTAGTATAAGCAATAGGAAAATTCATATTAATAAGCTTTTAATTGACTGATTAGATTGGGTGATTTTCATGAAATTTGCTATTTTTAGACTGATAAAGGAGCAAGATTTTAACTTCTGCTTATCTTGTATGTATATTTTAAAGACCAAATAAAGGTATTTTGGTGTATTGCAGTGAGAGGGTTAATTAATGTTCAGTTATTGTTTAATACTTTTTTTTTCATGTAATAGTTTCCAATATGAATTATATGAGGGGTTTAACCATAATTGGATTATATTAAAAATAGAAGCATTTACATAATATTCAATATTAGGAAAACTAATACCTCCTTCTTCCCAACTTGCCACATGTATTTGTAAAGATATTCTGGGTTTTTGAGGATACCACAGACATTTTAGTAAGTTATTACAAATTTTTTTAATATTTCTTGGTTGGGGGAATGATTAAAGACTGAATTATATATAGAGAATTTTAGGTAACACTATCATTTTAATTAGCATTAGTCTGTCCTCAAAAGTAAAATAAAGTTTGTTCCAATTATCTGTGAGATTAATAATTAGATTTGTTAAGATATTATAGTTTGTAGTAATTGTATTCTTAAGAGTGGAATGAATTTGAACACCCAGGTATTTAATTTATGAATTGTCCCAGTTAAAGCATTTATAACTTTTCATTTTCATAGTCATCTTTTTATTTATTAACAAAGTCTGGGTCTTGTTATGATTAAATTTTAGTCCAGATAAACCTTCAAATAAATCTAAAGTGTTAAGTAGTTGATCTAAAGATGTATCAATGTCTCCACTAGTTAGTAACAAATCATCTGCAAATAGCTGAATCTTTGGAAATATGTTACTATTTAAATTATAGCCTTTAATGTGAACATTATTTCTAATATAGTTGGCTAGTGGTTCCATAGCTAGATTGAAAATTAAAGGGGAAAGAGGGCAACCTTGTTTTGTTCCTTTTGTAAGTTTAAATGAGGGGGATAAGAAAGAGCCTATCTTTACAAAAGAAACAGAGTCTTCATAAAGGTTTCTAATTAATTTTATAAAATTTAGGGAAAATTTATAGTGTTGTAAAGCTTTAAATAGATAGGACCAACTCAGTGAATCAAAGGCTTTGTTTATGTCTAGACTAATTATTGTTAATTTGTTTTTATTTTTATTAGCTAAATCTATAAGAGACAGAAGCCTTATTATATTATCTTGGACTTTTCTGTGTTTAATAAAACTTGTCTGATCTTCCTCTATTAGGCTAGGTATAATGGAATTGATTCTGTTTGATATTATGCTCATGAAAATCTTATAATCTATATTTAATAGTGAGATGGGCCTATAGGAGGAACAGGAAGTAGGATTTTTATCAGGTTTAAGTATGGGAGAGTTTAATGAATATCTCCATAATGGTGGGATATTATAAGTAGTTTTGATTTCCCAAAATGTGTTTAGTAGTATTTTTAAGGTATTATCAGGAAGGATTTTATATATTTCAGGAATTAAACCATCTAACCCTGGTGCTTTATTAGTTTTTAAGTTGTTTATTTGATTTTTTAGTTCTGTAAATGTGAAAGGTCTATCAATTTTAGAAATATTCCCAGGGGATAAGGTCTTTAGACTATTATCAGATAATAATTTGTCTAGATTTATATTTTCATTTATTGATTTGAGAGTATTTATATTCGCATAATGTTTTTTGAAACCTTGTAGTATGGAATTTAAATTTGTAGCTTTTATTTTTCTCATATTTTCAACATAGGTAATTTCTTTTATGTGATTTCTTTCTTTCAAGTACTTTGAGCATACTGCAATTCTATGTAGACTTTTAGGATTGATAGAGTATGGACATAATTTAATTTTCTCTAGATTTATAGATATTTTGTGTTACAATACATTTCGATATTCTTTGTTTAATTTATTTGTATTATCTAAGACTTTCTTATCATTTGGTGTTGGATTACCTTTAAAGTTATCTAATTCAGTTTGAATATCTTGTAGTCTTTTATCCCATTCCTTTCTTTTTTGCATATACCATATTTTAACTTTTCCATATAATACAACTTTGAGAGTGTCCCATAGAATTGTATCCAATACGTCTCCATTGTTATTTGTTTCCAAAAACTGATTAATTTCTGATAACATCCATTCTTGATAGCCTTTATTTTCATAATATAAGCTGATATTCTTTGGCAATGTATTAAGGGTTCAGTTTGAAAAGTTATACTAAAAGTAATGTCATTTTGATCAGAAAGGGGACAAGATATTAATACTACATTATCTATTTTTGATTATAAAGAATTTGACACTAAGACTTTATCTGTATTAGTTTGTGTCCCAAACCTATATGAATAGTGAGAGAACTTTAGGGAAGACAGAAGTTTTATATGGTATATGCCTTTCAAATGTCTTGTATTTATATAATTATGTAGGTGTTTTACTACAGGGGAGGTCTTGAAGGTTTTAGAACTCGTAGTTTCATCAAATGAAAGAATACAATTAAAATCCCCTGTGACTATCATTTCTCCTCTATAATGTAAAGTTATAATGTCTAAGTATTTCTTTACTGACTTTGTACCAATTCCTGCGATCCAGTAAGAGTTTATGAGTGTATAGTATTTCCTTTCAAGCTTAATTACTACTAAAGTTAACATACCGTCTTTGTCTATATATGAGTTTACAATTTCAGGAAGCCTTAGGCTTTTTTCCAAAGAATTAGTACACCTCTTCTTTTGTAATTAAATTGGGAACTAGTCAATATTTTATAGTCTTTTAGTGTTAGCTTATTTAAGTCTTCGGATATTAAATGTGTCTCCTGAAGAAATACTATATCAGCCTTATGTAAAGAAAGGTATTTATTAATGCTTGCTCTTTTAATATGGTTATTTTAGCCCATTAACATTCAATGATAGACAATTATATATAATAGTTCAAAATAACTATAATGATTTCCTAGGGGATTAACCTTGTAGGTTATAACAAAATTTGTTATGGACTGAGTTTCTGTAACAACTAAAGAAGTCAAAATAGTATTTACAATAACATCCTTCTTCATAGAACCTAGTGTTCCTGGCTAAATATGTGTTACATACAAGCCACAGGTCTGCCAACACATATTCAATAGCATTGTGTCACTGCAACTGCATGCGTCATTAATAACCAAAAAGAAGATAGGGTTATATATTGTAGAGTCTATATGAACTAATATTTTGATTAAGGTTAAATGTAAGTAATATATAATACCTTACTATTCTTATAACCAATCATTCAGAGAATGGTAACAACAAACTTTTAAATTTGTGTGTGCATAAACTATCTATTAATTAAAGTATTTATTCTATTATAACCTTAATTTCCCCTAAAATGTTATATTTCATGGAGTGTCAAGTTGGGGAAACAGTATATATAAAAAAAAAAAAAAAAAAAGAAAAGGAGTATGCAGTAGTACATATCTTTTTTTACCTTCATCCACAATATTTTAACATTTAATATTTGGTTAATCTCTATATTTTCTCATAATGTGTCTTGCAAGTTACTAACAAGATTTAGAGAGAAAAAAAACACATCACATCATAAAGTTAACAAGTTATGGCAACAGTATAACACAGTATCCCTTAAAATTATTACAAAAACTAAGGGTGAAATACTTTAGCATTGACGTTTTAACCAATACTTCTTTAGTATGTAATGCATTTGTGCACCATCTCTGCACATAACCAATGTTCAAAAAATGTATTGTATTAAGTGGCTGTACTGCTTTTTTATTATATTTTTATTGGTACTCTTCCGTTATCAGGACAACACCCCCAATGAGCTGATAGAATATCTTGTATTACTTTTTCAAGGTGTGTGTTTGTAAGAGGGACAGTACCTTAACTTAATAATGTCCAATTAAGTCATGACGTTTTCAAAATGTTATGACACTTTATTTCTTGTAGGTAGTACATCTCTTTCTACAGCTGTTTGGCACTGCTGATGAATACTGTGAGTAGATTAGGTAGTCCATTGCTTATGAGTTATTGTGAGCAAGACCCCTTGATTCTAGTACAAGATTTAGTGGCAGTTCTGTTGCACAAAAAGGGGGAACTTCATAACTCATTTTTATTTTAGTGGAATGGCTTTCTTAGCAATGAATGCAGCAAAAAGATAGTTTTACAGACCAAAGATTAATATGAATGTGTGCAGCTTTTTTATAGGAAGATAGAATCATTTTGTCTGTCTATTTCCTGATTATTCTTCATATATACATTATACATACAACAGTGGCTGCTCAGTCATAGCAAAGCTTTTAACTTCTTTATTGAACAATCAGCAGCGAAGACGAGAAATAATGGCTTTTAAACATTACTCTATCTGAATTCCTGTTAATACAACACTTGTTGTATTAACTTTCATTTTCTAAACAATAATAACTATGTATTTCTTGCGTTACTGCCTGAATGCAATGTAGTGCTTTACCAGGAAATGAAGTATTTTAGAAGGAACAGCATGACAGTATGAGGTAAAATCAGGAGGACCACTCTACAAATTAACAGCAGTGCGATCATTACATTGGAGCTATTGCCCTGACAACAAATAAAGCACCTTCTTATTCAAGCAGCATCATACACCTTGTAAAACATATAGATAGTTATTTTTATTTGTCAGGTATATTGAAATAAAGCTTGTTTTATGTTTTGAGTTACTTTGCCATTTTTCCAGCGTTCCGATTGGTTCGTTGGTCTCAAAGAGGAACTACAGGTTCAGAGGTCAATTGTTCAGTTCCTGCTAGGTGTCTCAGCTGTTTCTGTGAAGAAATGAAGCTCGTGGATGGATTACAAGGCTCGAGCTGCTTTCAAAAACTCTAATTTCAAAACCATTTAGGTAAGAATGCGGGAATTATATTTAACATGTATCAAATGATTAAAAAAAATGTTCACGAAATGCTGCAAGTTTATTTGTGTTGCAAATCTAATATACTGTAGAAAAATGGCAGTTTAAGCACATTTACTTCCATAGTGTTTAAAAACAGGCATCAAATATAAGCTCTATCTTAAAGGTTATTTATAACTAATATGTCATGCTTGTTTCACTAAATGAACACATCTTCAGTACTTTGTTAAACAACATAAACAGAGCCTTTTAGGAGGCTCTATAGTTTTCATAAAATCAAGACATAGAATACTATAACCACACTGCAAGTGAAACATTGCACTTATGTAAATCCCAACATGTCACATTAGCTATATTTTATGCACTTTTTTATGTGTTTACTTTTTAGATATTAATAGAGAAAATAAATACATAAATAAATAAATAAAGTAATAATATATACTTTATCCAAGATGTAGTTTAATTCATGGAAGTTATTAAGAATAACAGCTAGGCATTTCTTAGGTACCTTGCAGCCTATGCTAAATGTAATGGATACATTTTAATTACTAAAAGTTATTAAGAATAACAGCTAGACATTTCTTAAGTACCTTGCAGCTTATACTAAATATGATGGATGAAGTTATGTTACTTCATATATCTATATTATTGATTTAAAATAGCAATAGAGATAATTAAAATAAAAATCATATTTTACCTTGTTTATCTTTGTAGCAATATGTGATATCAGAATGTTAGTTGACTATTCAAAAGATTTAAGATAGAGGAGACATAAAAGGCAAAAAGTACATTTTGTTCACTTGTCTTTGAGTTTCTTCTTGTCTTTCACAGTCCAGTCAGACTTTGTTGCTGCTTGTTTCTTTAATGTTGTAGTAGTATCCATTTGATCTTCTGTAGTTACCAGAGTCTTCTTCTTTATAAAAGTGTTTGCTTCTTCTAAAGTTTCGAAGGTTCTTTTCCCCTCAGGAAGGCAAAGTCTAATTTTGGCAGGGAATGTTAATTGTGCATTAATACCAGCTTGCTTGAGAGATTTGATGAGAGGAATGAAAGTTTTTCTTTTTGTAAAAACAGTAGTAGAGTAGTCATTGTCAAATCTGATCATTTATTTTAATAGGAGAGAGCCCAAACTGATTTTAAGATCAGATCTTTGTCCTGGCTAGACATTAGTTTTGCTATTATTGATCTAGAATATGTCTTCTTATTGTTTGATGGGAATGTGGTTAGTGATCTATGGGCTCTTTCAAAGCCAAAAGAAAAAGCCTCTGGTAAATTTAGTGTTTTAGGGATCCACGTTGTCAAAAAATTAATCATATTGTCTCCTTCCATTCCTTCTGGTATACCGTATATCTTGATGTTATTTCTTCTGGTTTGGTTTTCTAAATCATCTACTTTATTGATGAGCTTGTTGTTTTGTAATAAGAGAGTTTCCATATTTTTCTCTGCATCTATCAGTCTGTGTCAATATCCGAGACAGATTCTTCTGTTGCTGAAATTTGTATTTTCTGTTGTTTTAGAATGTCACTCAGTATTTCAATTTGTTTATTGGAATCTTCTTTTATTTTATCCACTTTTGTATCTAGTTTGTCCATTTTTGTTATTAGGACTTGGGTATTTGTCAGAATGGAGTTTATCTCTTTCTTCAGAGAGCTATCTTGCTGTGTAGATTTTAAAAGACTCATCTTTTCTTTAAGTGCAGTTTTCCCTTCCTTCTTTCTTCTTGTTAGTTTGACAGGAAAATCTGGAGATTCTTAGATGAAAAATACACCAAGAGAAACCTTTATAGGTCTACTTTATAGAACTATTAATTTGAAATTATTTGTGGTGATATTTAGTAATAAATCATGTCAGGAAAGTTGAAAAGCTGCAGAGCAGAGATTTTATGCTGCTATCAGGCTTCCATCCAAGCCACGCTCCTCCGATTTTCCTTTTCTCATGCTCACCAGTATGTTTGTAACTAACTTGGTTATGTGTTTTATATACATGCCACTATAGAAGTGTTAAATCTCCCATTCCACAGAATTTTGATTATTGCTGAGTGTCTTATCAAAAGTATTAAATTCTAAGTTTTAACCTCTACAACTAATCTCACCAGTAATTTTATTTTCCTCCAAAGTTTCATAGTATAGTCCTCCACAAATTTTACAACCATCCCATGGCCTAGGATCACTTTGCTTGGGCTTAAAGTATATTGCCATACTTAACCATTACCAATTGTAAACAATGAATCCTTAGTGATGTGAGTAATCTTGCTAACATATGCCACATCAAATTTGTCAGTGCAAGATGCAAAAATGTGTTATTTTTGCAATTCATTTTGCTGATAAGCTTTTTGTCCTGAAACATTTCCTGAAGCTGAAAACTCCTGACACAACATCATGAAAGACTGAATCCACAATGCTTCACTACCTATATTTTAGTGTATAAGCTACTAGTTTTTTATGCTAAGACAAGTTTTCAACTAACTCTCACAGATGTCGCACCCTACATGGAAACTTAACTTAAGCGATGATCTATTATTAGAACCATGATGTAAGTAAATAGCTATTTACATAAAGCAGTATGTCATTTTTGAAAGTTAGATTGCTTTGCTGGTATATGTAATTTGTTATCAGCAATTACCCTGACATATGTTTGTAGGTGTGGTTATAAGGAAAGTTTGCTGACAGTGAAAATAAAACATCAAACAACTCATAATCTTTGTTATGCTTTCAAACCACTTCAATTTTCAACATCAGAGTATAAAAGTAGCGAAATTAACCGTAAAACACAGATGCACAACAAATGTGACAACGCAGAATTTCAGCTTTAATTCTTAATGAGTGCAGGCAGGGTATTATGTATCTATGACAGCAGTCTGATTCACCCAATTTCCTCTATAGCTTGTATACTTGTTCCAGCAGGGGATCTTGCACATGCTTTATATGAAATATGACTTGCTGTAACTCCCTGATAAATGTTTCCAGGTCTGACTTTTGCACGCTCTCACCATTGATTCTTATATTGTATCTCCTGGACCTGCTTTCTAGGTCATCTATTTTTTTTTTTCTCCTCTGAGTCTGACATTTCTTTGCCTGTAGTTTCCCCACAGCTGTTTTTGCTGGACCATTGCCTGCTTCATTGTTTCTATATCCTGGACAGGAGGACAAGTGTTGACATCTTCCAAGCAAATGATATAGACAATCTTCCACAGAAGGTGGTTTAAGGGAATCCATTGTCTCTTTCTTGCTTTTTAATCCATATTTCCTCTTTCAGATTGTTTTTATTTCTCCTGGAAACTATTTTTTTAATCTTTTTGCTCTGTGCTTGTCAAAAGCATTGAGTCTAATTGGACATCTTCTTTGGGTCTGACTAGCAAGCCCCCATCTGCCATTATACTATTAGTGTTACAACAGAAGGGAAAAAATATTATGATTGCTGAATTCAGAAAACATGATTACTATGGTTAAAGCGGAATATGTTTGTAACCATAAAGCAGCTGATAAGCAGAAACTTGATGTTATATGTATAAGTCATTACATCCTATAGTTCTGGTGCTTAATTTGCCTCATGATGTAATTTTTAAAAGATGGTTTCTCCACTTTAAAGAGCTGTGGAAACTATAGGGGAATAATTGTTTAGATAAGCTGTTAGATATACACTGGATGCAAAGAGAAAAACAAAAGTTAGAAGACACAAAATGGGCAAAAATTTAAATTTGGATGGAAAAGTTAGATTAATCTAGCACTGAGTCATGTCAAGAGACTCATTTTAAAATAGTGAAGGAGGTCAGTGTAGGAGCTAACAGGGAGTAAGTTCCACCAAATGCCTACAACACTCAAAGTAATAAAATAAGTCAGTGTAGAGATTTACCAGAGAAGATTCCCTAATTAAGAATATACTAAGGTAAAAGGAATAGAGATTGGGAAAGGGATTTATGTTTTTTTTTATTTAAGGAAAAGAAAACAAAGAATATAAACAGACTCTTATGCTTCTCTGATAGCATATCTAAGCCGCCTGTCTACAAGAAACAGTAGCAGAAGCAAGACTGCAACAGTTAAGGGGTTAAAATTACTCTGGAAGATGAGAAAGGGAAACAGTAACTTTAGCTGGAAAAAATCGTAATATTCCCTTAAGGAAGATGAACTTGCTAAACTTGCAGAAGGAAAAATCTGCACCAGTATTTGTAGAATATTGTCAGAACACTGAAGAAAGTGACTTGGCTGACCTTAAAAAAGTTATATCAATTTCAAAACAGGTCAGTGGGAATGCAATGTTAAGTATACCAAGATACAAAATAAAGTAGCTTAGGTATAATATATATGTATATATGTATATATGTATATAATAGGCCCACAGCACACCCATACATTGAGCTAAAAATACCCGATATGTGGTGTAACCAAAGATGGGGAATTTAATTAACTCAACTTGGAGTATTTTTATTTCATTGTAACATATTGCATACCTTTGTGTAGATACTTTCAGTACTTCCAGAACATGTCACTGAAAAACAATTTCAAATAAATAAATAAAAGCAAATGCATAATGAAATTAGCATCCAGACAGATTTTGTGTGGTCATTTAAAAATGGTGAAGAAAAAGATTAAAGTCTTGCTCAGATTGTTTTGGCTAGTAATATGAACAACCAAGAGAACACAGCACCAATAATCTGCTCTTGCCTTTGCCTGTCATTAAGCTCCATTCTGAATGCTAGCAATGTTAACTGCATTCTCTTGCAAAACATAATGATGGGTATTGGTATATCCCTGTATCCTCCTGAGGTAGTATATCTGCATAGAGTCAAAGCAAAGTCCAATTAATTAATTATTTTATTTTTACTTTGTTAACCAGGTAGATGGACTGGTTGGAGGGCGATTGTCAGCCATGGTTTCATTCCAATGGCAATATAAACAAAACATGCATGACAAAATATAAATGTGTCATGCAGGCAGAACAGAAATACCATAAGTGGCCAGAATCAAAAACTGCAAAATACGATACAATATCATTATCATACTGAATTGAATAGAAATATCATCATAAGATAATGTTACACAAAGTAGTTAGAAAGACGGAAGGATAAAGAAAAGCAGTGGATAGTGTGTATTGAAATACTCATTACAGAAATTTTGTACATTTATATGCCTTAAAGAGTTTTAAAATTATATTAGAGTGGATTAGCCAGACGTTATATAGAAATAATTATATTTTTTTTCTAGATAATAGACCGATCCAAGGTCTAAATATCATATCTTGAACTGTACTAACCTTTCTATCATGGAAGTCACCATAACTAATACATAACATATGGTACAAAGTGAATAATTGCAGGCACGAAATATAGGAAAGTGCTAGTAGTTTGATGGATCTTAAAATGAAAATAGGTTATTGTATTATAGTTTGGTTTATAATTATGTTTCTACTACTTCTTACAGACAAAAGGAGCTTAGTGGTTAGGCATGGGAGGGCTCTGTGGGGGTTTGGTTGTCACTCATGGTTTTTTGTCTTATCAGCATTTATCTCAGTATTCTTCCCACACTATATACCCGAGCATACCTTTCACACACATACCAGATTTAAAACACAGTTGAATTTCTACAATTTTTCAAATCCAAATAGTAACAATTAAAAGAAGAAAAAATTATATCTCTGGAATCATGGAATGTTAAAGGTCTCCAGAATATTAGGAAAAGAAAGTTAATCCTACATTTATTATTCAAATCAGATGCTGAGGTAATGCCTATACAGGAAGCACATACGTCTAATTCTCAATGGAAAAAAGAAACAAAACGGATATGGATAAAATCAATTATAGCTGCGGGTAACGATAATGCTTCTAAGGGTGTAGCAATAACAGTTAAGAACTCCTTCAAAGGCAATATAATATCAAGTGAATATGACCCAAATGGAAGGTGGTGTTATTTAGATTGCTCCCTCCCTTCTTTTAATAGAAATATTTTAATACTCAACGTTTACACCCCTTGCCTGCACCAAATGGAGTTCCTCTACAAGACTTATTCAATTCTAGGAAAATTTCCAAATAACTTACATTTAATTGGAGGGGATTGGAATATGATTATCAGACCTGAGCTAGATAGAGCAAGTAAAGATCATAAGCCATGTATCGCCCTAACAAACCTTATAAATGATCTAATGGAAGACTTTAGTTTATTAGACCCTTTTGAACTCTTCAGACACAACTCTAGAATCAGCAAATATACATTCTTTTCCATTCCACATAACTCATGGTCCAGAATAGATTTTTTCCTAATCTCAACATACTTTAGAAAGCTTGACATAAAGTTTCATACTGATCCCAAAACCATATCTGATCACGCAAAAATCAAATTAATTATAAACGAGATCAAACTAAACATGGATAAGCAGTGTAGTAAAACCTGGTCCTTAAATCATAACTTATTGAATAACAAAGAGATATGTCTGGCAATAAGAGAAATACTTATACAAACTAACAATAACTTAGACACAGTAAATACCCCCTTGGACTTACAATGGGCAGCTACTAAGACAACACTTAGAGGTATTCTAATACAAAAAGCGTCAATACTCAAAAAACATGATAAAGCCCAGGTTGAAAATCTAGAACATAATCTAAAAAAACTTGAATTACAATTGCAACTTACTCCAGATCCGGCTCTAGAGAAGCAGTTCACTTCTATTCAAAAACAAATACAAGAAATCCATATGAACCAGCTCTCCCTCACTGAAATTAAACTTTTACACAAATACTCAGAATGGGCCCAAACCCCATCTAAAATCTTAGCCAGAATAATCAAAGTAATGCCACCCTCTTCAACAATAAAACAAATTATATACAAAGGAAATTCTTTCAATTCAGATGAAGAAATCATAAAAATTTTTGAAGGAATCTATCAGGAGATTTGTGGACCGCATCCCAGGGAAGATGAGATAGGAATTAAAAACTATTTAGATGACCTGCATTTCCCACACATAACAGACATGCAGAGAGAGTTTCTTAAATCATCAATAACTGCTGAAGAAGTTTCCTTAGCCATTTACAAATTAAAATCAGGTAAATTCCCAGGCCCGGATGGGTATACAGCAGAATTCTATAAATCATTTATGAAACAACTAGTTCCAATCTTACTCAAGGTTTACAATCATATAATAGACTTTGGAATTTCAGACCTATACATAAATAACTCTAAAACGATCCTTATACCAAAAACAAACACACCTGGTAATGATCCCAACAACTACCGCCCAATAACAATAATCAATCTAGACATAAAAATACTAGCAATAATATTGGACCAAAGATTGAATAAAGTAATACCCTCCATTATATCTGCAGCACAACTAGGATTTATGAAAGGCAGACAAGTTTGGGATAATACATTATCAACAGAAGCTATAATAAATATGACATTTAAAGACTCTTCACTGAAGTATGCTCTCTCTGTGGACGCCCAAAAAGCTTTTGACAGAGTTAATCTAAAGTTCTTATTTAAAGTATTAGAAAGCTTTGCTTTACCTGAGGAATTTATTACTATGATTAAAGTACTATATAACATGGCCACAACTACGCTTCACATAAATAAAAGGAACTCATGCTTTATACATATAATAAATGGAACCAGACAAGGATGCCCACTCTCTCCATATCTATTCAATCTCTACTTAGAAGCTCTCCTCTTAAAGTTAAGTCAAAAAACATTTAATCACTCTGTTTATGTTTCAAAGATACTAACCAAATTTACAGCTTATGCTGATGACATCAACATATTTTTTCAATACCCTTCTACTGATCTGATAAAAATTTTAAACTCTATCGATGAATTCTCAGAAGCATCTAATTATGCTATGAACAAAAGTAAATCAAAAATGTTTCCGTTAAATCCTCTAAGCCATAAGGAGATTTTCTTTCCAGACTCTAAAGTTAAAACAGAATACTCACTCAAATATCTAGGTGTCACTTTTCTGCACCCACAAAAGGAAATCCCAAAAGAGAATTTGTACGTGGTCTGGACAAAAATTACAAAAGACCTGACCAGGTGGGAAAAATTAAACCTCTCTCTCCTTTCCAAGGCATCAATCATAAAAATGAATATACTTCCAAAAATCCGGTATCAACTTCAAGCCATTAGTCAATTCATGACTAACAAATTCTTTGCCAAATTGGAAATAACATTAAGTAAATTTATGTGGCATCCGAAGAATGTGAGAATTAGCTACAAAAAACTTGCATTACCTAAAGGTAAAGGTGGCTTGAATCTCCCTGATTTCCAGACATACTACCATATTATTAATGCTAATCATATCATTCGTCTAATTCATTATGACCCACATGATACTTCTTGGTTCCCTTTTTGGATAAAAATTTATTACCAATACTTGGCCACTTTTAATGTCAATCCAAAAGATCTCCCCTTTCTTAGCAGGGAAAGTCTAAGAAATCTCAATATCCATCCGATAATAATTAACAAAATTATCAGTTTTCAATCTTTCTTTTCTATGCTAAATATAAAGAATTCCCTAGCTATGGCACAACCTATACATAAGAACCCTGAAATCAAGTTAAATAATAATATGTTAAATTTAGAAAATTATCCAATTATTAAAAAATGCACAATATGGGATTTTTATCAAATAAAAGATAAATATTTAGACTTTGCCATGGAACACCTGGAGGCAAACAAAAAATATTGCCTGATAATCAAACATATAATGTATCTAGTTAGCCTAAAAACTTCAGGAATCACCATTAATCAACAATAATTTCAGGTTTATCAACAAATTGTCTCCTGTTTACTACAAAAAACTAAAATGCTTTCAAACACTTACAATCTAATCAGGAGATACAAGTACCAAAACAAAATTTTATACTCAAATTACTGGATGTCCAAAAATGTAAATATTACAGATGAACAAAAAATAGCAGCAATAGATATAACCACAAAACTCACACCCTATAAAAACTAATTTATACTCAAATCATGATTAATAACAATGCCTATCATACGCCATCCTTTCTAAATAAAATTAACCCTAACTTTTTACCGTTCTGCCCCTTTTGTCCAAACACAATTGCTGACACTCTTCACATTTTCTGGTCTTGCAAAACTGTCCATAAACTATGGAGTTCTCTGAGAGTGAAATTGGAGAAATCAGGCTATATGAAATCTACCCTTTCATAGGAAATGGCAATCCTAAACATTTTCCCTAATATCTATACATTAGAATCCAAACATCTCATAGTAACGATAAGTGCATTGATTAAATCCTATATCACTCTTAACTGGCTTAATAGAGATAAAATTTCATGGACAGAATTTAAAAATGTAGCTATCAAGTATGTATTGGCTAACAAACTAAAAACTATAAGTAAAAAGAAATTGTCCTATTTTAGGAAATATTGGGGAATCCTTACTGAAATAATGTCCTAAACCTTAGGATAAACTAATATATAATGCTACACTCCACTTTTCTACTTTTCCATTAAACTAACTCATAGATATTCCCACCTCAAGAATATAATCAGGGATAGCGTACAATATAATTTAAAAGATAAGGTATGATCCAGTAGATAATTCAATGATCATAAACATGGTTTCATTCAGCATAATATTTAAATACATTATATTTTAATGAGTGGCAACCAGTGTATATATGTGTATATAATATAATCTAAATAGTTTCATGATTGATGTAGTACAGTATTAAGAATTTTTTTTTTTACCTATCTGTTATGCACCAAGTTTATTCTAATTCCATTGTTATTAAGTACGATATTTCAAGAGAATGAGACTTTGAATTGTTGTGACTTGGTCGTAATCTTGTGTTACAATACTAGTTTTTTTTGTGTAACTTTGACCTTAGATATTTCAGTGTTATTCTGTATACTTCATGTACTAACCTTTGGTGTATAATAAGTAGAAATTTCAGATGTTTTCTTGAAAATTAAATAAAAAACAATTTTGAAAAAAAAAAAAAGACGGAAGGATAACAATTTCACAATAGTTTATATGGATTTTCACACAAGATTCAAGCAGAAGTAAACCAAAATAGTCATGTTTACAGGGCTTTGGCTAGGTTGATGCATTTGTAATATATATTTAGCCTATCTTCCAGAAGTGGTTGCATTTCAAACCCTCAGCTAGTGTTTCTTTCAAAAGTATGTGTCTTAAAAGTCTATAAGTTATTGAAAGTCCTGATGTTCTTGGGAAATTTTCTCCAACATTCTTGTGCAATTTTGGTAAAGACTGTCTCAGTGGAACTTAGTCTGAATAAATTGCTAACTAGAAGCAGGGCATGTGTGTTTTTAAGGCTGTATGCATGCTTATGATTAAAAAGTGTGTTAATGGAAAGCACTAACTCTTGAATAATGGTATTTAGTAATTGTTGAGTACTGGCTATGGCAGGTAGCCATCAAGCTCTTTTTATAGTTATGCAATGATGTTCTCAATTTTATTTTCAGCAGTCTGTAGAGTAACCAAGCTGTTGAGTGAGTCCAGACTAGTAATAGCCAATGGATATTCCCATCTTGGGATGTGGACTGAGAACAATGACCCCAAACTGAAAGTTCTAATAATAGGGAAGAAATTCTCCAAGAAATTCATACTGAACAAGGTATCCCATCTATATCAAACTGAGGCATGATCTTTGTCTGTGCTTTAAAGTAAAACAGCTAAGTGTACCTGTATGACACCACACACAGGTGTGCTATTTGAATACTATAACCAAATTTTTCAATTTTATGTCATAAATGCTATAGAGTTAGATGAAAACCTGGGATAATGTGCTGCATTAGCTTCTCTTTGCTGAAGTACCCCCAAGCCTCTGCAAGATTCACATCATATGAACTTTTATATGGCAGACATCCAATAGATATATAGTGAAAGTAACACAGAATGAAGAAAACAGTATTCTAAAACTGTGAGTGGGCATTTCAGAAATCTACAAGACAGATAAAGAACAGCAGTATCTGCAGTAAGATAAACTGTTGAGAGGGCACAGCAGAGAACATATAAAATAAATGCTTGTCTGATAGAGTTGCATGAGGAAAAATCACAACTATTTTTTTTTCTTACAAAATAAATCAGTTTTCTAGAAGGCTTAATGTTCAAAGGTGACAAAATAACAGTTCCCAGTAAACTGAGAAGCAAATGATTGTGAGGACATAAACAACAATAAAACCTCAAATAGCCCAAGTCATCAAGGTAAAAGTGCAAATAGCAAGTAGAATAATCACACAGTACTGTGTTTGAGTCCATTATTCCCTGGATTGGTGGTTTCTGCTTTTGATTGTGATGACATATAAGTCATATCTGGGGATATTGTGTGCTTCAAGGAGTAGTACCTGTCTCTCTATCACAAAATAAATAAATAAGACAGTCACTTTTCGTAGAGCCCCCTGGTATTAGATTAGATGGAAGTGATGGAAAAAATGACCACAATTACATGTTTTGTTTCTGCTGTCATACATATGCACAGTATTTCTCCTTACTTATACAAAAAAACACTTTCAAAGTATCTCTCTGATGTCATACTGGGATAAAAATGAAAGAACAAACAAAATACAGTATAATCTTTCAACTTTTTGATGGCAGACATATAGAAGCATTGTGCCTTCTAATATCTAGCACTAAAAGACAGTCTACTTTATACAAGTCTGCTAAATGATTGTGAGTAAAGCAAATGGAAAATGATGATTACAAAAATGTATTCTGTCTTGTGGATCCTGGACAATATATTGTTTTTAGACAAACTACAGTGAGATTTTGCAGACAATTCTGGGGTTTGGTGGTGAGTAAAGTTAAAGAGACAATAACCAAAGTATTCTCAGATCCCAAATAAAATAGAATAATCTTTTGTGCACACCTCTGAGGACTGACTGAGAGGAAAGTTAAAAGAAATAATAAATGTGTTGGTACCAGCCCACACTCAGGTTATATAGACCTTTTGTACACCTCTGTGGTTAGATACTGAGTAAAGTGAAATAAGTAATGGCTACATTTTCCCAGCCCATCATACAAGCTATAATGAACCAACACACAACTGAACAAGACAGTTTTATAGTAGGCAGGGTACAGGGCAGATGCCCTACTGAGCCTGTATCAAAATCCATTTATACAGACTGGTTTGTGTGGTTCACCCGTTCTCCATAAGCTCTGAGAGTGTAGATTATCTAGAATGCAGCTTGTACCTTAGTTTTGAAAGATTATGACTTCTTCACTAGTCTTTTTAATGCTAGTCATATGACTTATGTCTGGCCCACCAATACTGTTAGTGTCCACAGACAAAAATTACTGATACTATTTTCACACACACACACACACACACACACACACACACACACACACACACACACACACACACACACACACACACACACACACACACACACACACACTCTGTAGTCTTTCTTTTATGCAAAATGGAAGAATAGTACACACACACACACACACACACACACACACACACACACACACACACACACACACACACACACACACACACACACACACACACACACACACACTCTCTGTAGTCTTTCTTTTATGCAAAATGGATGAATAGTAATTCAACTACACCATGTCTTTGGGGTTCTGGAGGAAAACCAATCACTTAACTACAGAGACAGAAAGAACACATTCTCCACAAAGAAGAAGTCCCAGGCAAGAACTCAAAAACATACAGCCAAGCACTGTGAGAAAGCAATGCTACTGTCTGCTCCACTGTGACAGTGATCAGTTGCTTGCACACACATTTTACCCAGCCCAGCAAAGATAGTCAGTACAATGCTTATGTTTGCATGCAAACACCTAATGCTGTTTATGATATTTGTCTGAGTAACCCGGCAGGAATACCTGGCCTGATTGTAATGCATTTATATATGTGGGCTGTCTAATTTTGTTAAACATTTTCTTTCTATAATAATTGGTTGATACATGTAACAATCCTCACTAAACCTATGCCTGTTGATTGTTAGAACTAGCTACTGTTGAATTCTTGTTTAGAATGGTCCCTATAAGGACCAGTATGTGTTAGAGGTATTTTTTTAACAATATAACAGTCTGCATTTTCCTTATCTATGACACTAACCTCTAAATTGCTCTGCTTACCATCTCACCTAATTTAACCTTTTACTTCCCTGACCTTACAGCTCTCAACCTCCTCACTGACCTAAGACTTTGGGAACCAACTTGCCTGTCTCTTAAGACTTCCATCTCATCTGCACCCAGACTCCTTGTCCTGTGCCATAAATCCCTCCTTGCTAAAGAACTAAAGAAAGTACGTTTGACCCCTTGATATAACTGTGGATATAACGTTCTGTATTACTTAACACCAAGAGTGTATGATAAAGCTGCCCTCCTGAGCCAGGTTCCCAGCAGCCAGTTCCAACTCTCACCATTGTATCTTTTTTTCTCTTTTCCATAACCTTTATCCCCGTGGTTCCACCAATTGACTCACCTCTTCTTCTCTCTTTCTACCTAGCCAATCTCACTGATACTCAAGCTGTTGTCCACCAGGTGGCTCCCTTAACTTGCTTTTCTTTTTCTCCTTCCTCTCTTCATTAATATACTATCCCTCTTTAATCTCTATCTTATCCACTCTTCATCCTCCTTTTCATTACTACCCCCTCATTGTACTTTATTCCCTTTTCCCTCTCTACTATTACTGTGTTACGTTATATTTTAGTACTACTGCTACTTTACACTCACCTGGAACTGCCTAGAACTTCTGCACAATCGGTAGCTTTTCTGATTGACTCCAGGAGATCTTCTTTACTTGCTCTAACCCGCTCCATTCGCCCTACGGGCTCCCTCCGCTCCCCACCCTACCCCCAATTCCCACCCACCCCCAGGGGTCCTAAACTTATACCTCTCATACCACACCCCTTCCTATTTTCCACCACTCATAGTCCTGCTTCCATCACACTGTCTCACACTTTTCCCGCCTAAAAAAAAAAAAAAAAACATTTTTTTTCTTTTTTGTCTTTTACTTTTTCTTCTTTTTCTTCTTTCTTTTTTCAATACCATGACTTTGAATAAACAGTACACCTTAATCTACTTACAAATGTTATTCTTACTCATACTTCTACCTCCTCTAACTCTCATCTACTCATTAACCTCCTATGAGCACCCTGTATACACAAACTTGTTAAATCCTACTAAATGTACTACCTCTATTCCACAGACCTCTCACACTGACCACTTCAACATCACTTCCATACCCAAATATCTATCACCTAAATACCATAGGACAATTCACATTAGATATAACTCCCCTAACCTCAAAAGATATCCACCACTTATTTGCAAACTCACAAAGAAATTATATCTAACAATGCTCCAATCCTTAAAAGACGGAGACATTCACCCAAATCCTGGCCCAAACACCACAAATACCAATCTACTCAACAACCCAAACCCTTCTACCTCTCACCCACTCATAAAATCTCTAAACTCACTCTTAATAGCTCACCTTAACACACGAAGCATTAACAATAAAATAACACAACTCCATGCTCTATTGGAACTCTACTCATTTGATATTATATGTCTAACAGAAACCTGGCTAAAACCAGCAACAAAAGATAATGAAATTTTACCACCTGGTTATAACATCATACGCCTGGACCGAGTAAAAAAGAAAGGTGGTGGAGTAGCTGTACTATTCAAATCTGACCTTGAAATAACCAACTTTAAACTTAAACCTCCCCAAGACTCTAATGCTGAAATACTTATTACCAAATTTCAGCTAAACCCAGCTAAATCTATCTATATTATTACTATCTATGTTCCCCCAGGAAACAACATCACTACCATTGAAAACATACTTTCCTGGTTATCTCTAAACCTCCCCCAAGAAACCATAATCCTAGGTGACTTTAACATAGACTGGAACTCTTGCAATAATAACTGCCCCACTAACCATATTAATCTTCACGGGTTCACCCAAACTATTACCTCCCCTACTAGACTAAATAAACTTAGCAAGAAAGAAAGCACCTTAGATTGGATACTTATTAATAGTCAACCACAGAATTATGAAACCGGAACCCTCCCTGACGACATAAGCGACCACTCCCTAACCTACATCATCCGACTAAAAACCAACCCACCCTTTCAACCCATATATAGGGATATTAGAACCAAGAAAAACTTCAACTCAGAATTATTCCTTACTGAACTGAAAACATGTAATTGGTCTCCACTAAAACACCTTTCCCTTGATGAAGCTGTTGATTACTTCAATATTAATTTCCTTGACATACTTAACCGTCATGCTCCTACCCGCTCTATTAGAATTAGAACTAAATCTGCTCCATGGCTTACTAGGGAAACCAAACAAAAAATCCATCTCAGAAATAAATGCTGGAATAAATCACGCTTAACTAAAAACCATACTGACATCCAAAACTTTAAACAACTGAGAAATGAGACAAAAAAAGCCATAGTGACTGACAAAAAAAACTACTATTTACAATTTCAACATACCCACCACAATAAACCCAAAAAATTCTGGTCAAGTATTAATCAGCTATTACACCCAAGTCAATCATTCACACCTAACCCTCAAGGCACTGACAAAGACAATCCTGAACAAACTGCAAACACCTTAAATACTTTCTTTATCAAAGCAATTCAAGATCTTGTTGTCAACTCTCTCCTCACGACATAACATCCATTTCTAACTATAACACACCTCCAGCTTTTCTCTTCCAACCTGTCCCCACATCATTTATTCTCACCCTTCTCCAAAAACTGAAACCATGTACTCCTTCTGCTGACCAACTACCATCTGAATATCTACAGTTATTAGTCATATCTATTGCCTACCCCATCTCCATCCTCATTAATAGAACCATCACTGAAGGATATATCCCTAAACTCTGGAAAGTCTCTCACATTATTCCCCTTCACAAAGGAGGTGACTCCACTGAATTCTCTAACTATCGTCCCATAGCCCTACTTTCCCCTCTATCTAAGATCATGGAAAGATGTATACATAGGCAATTGCTAGACCACCTTCTCCATAACAACTTACTTTCCAACACCCAACTTGGCTTCCGACCTTCCTATAGCACTACTACTGCCCTCCTCTCCTTTATTGACAGTATCAATAACAACCGGAACCTTAACATGCTCTCCTCTGCTCTTTTCATCGACCTATCCAAAGCTTTTGACATGGTAAATCACACTATTCTCATTAACATTCTTAAATCTCTATCTCTCGACACACTAGCCATTAAATGGTTCCATTCCTACTTAAATAACAGACATCAAGCTGTACTATGGAAAAACACTCTCTACTCAGCTACCAGTTAACATTGAGTTCTTCAAGGCTCCATACTGGGCCCTCTTCTGTTCTCTATATTCATTAATGATCTACACCAAGTAATTCCCCAAGCCACATGCATCCAATACGCAGATGACTCTACACTAATATGCACTGCGTCATCTGTATCTCATCTTCACTCCCTATCTCAAGACACATTTAATTCTGTAGAACTATGGTTTACAAAACGCTGCCTCTTACTAAACCCCAAAAAAACCAAACTTCTCCTTTTCACACCTACCAGTAAATCTCCACCAATAGACTTCTCTCTATCATCTCGTGACGGTACACTAATAACCCAAGATCAAACTACCAAACTGCTAGGTATCACCATAGATAATAACCTAAACTTTGATGCCCATATCAACAACATTCTGAAAACTACCAATAAAAAAATAGGCTCTCTCTATAAGATCAAATCCTTCCTTACTCCTGCAACTGGAATTACCATTGCCCACACTCACCTTATGTCCACCTTTCTTTATGCTTCACCCATATTTACCAATCTGTCAAAAAATAACCTTAAAAAACTAGAAAACTCATTTAATAACATAGCCAGATTTGCCACAGGCAGCCCTTACAGAACTCATCACTGTATTAATCTTAAGCTCCTTGGATGGCTTGAACTTCAACAGCATCTGAATTATAATCAACTTACCATCATCCACAAAATTCTGTATCAACCTGAAAAAACACCCATCCTAACAAATCTTATCCACCCCTATGTAAACCTTACATCCCTAAGATCATCACAAAAATCTCTTATATACATCAAAAAATCAAACAATAGAGCAGGAGACTCTATTTTCTGTTTCCATTGGAAAAACATGGAATCATCTTCCATCTGAACTGACCACACTTCCCTCAATTACTCTATTTAAAAATAGGCTTAAACTCCTCCTAAAAACACACTGGATGTGCCCCTGTTCTAAACCAGACTGACCAACCTAACTACTGTTGACTTACTCATTTAAAATTCTCATCTCTGAACCCACTCTTTCACTAACTTATCTTATCCATATTTCTTTATTTCTATTTTTTTCTAGATACTACCATGCTTCATCTCCTCACACTCCTTACTAGTACTGCATTTTTTTCTTTAAAGTGACTCATATCACTACTACACATATTACCTAACAGCCTCTCCATATATTTTCATTATCTTCCTTTATTATCTATATCAACACTTTTACTAACTTCTTTCTTTCAACTAATACTCTTTAGCAACACATAAATGTACCTTCTTATTAACTATTCTAAGCCTATTAAAATATACGTTACCTTCATTATGTACTCATAACTGACAGTCTCACTGTTAGTAAATGTTTAAAAATTATAAATACGTTTTGTTGTTGATGTTAACATTGTTTAAACTGTGTGGAGCTTTTCTCCCCGGGCCTCTACTGAAAATGGACATATATCCAGCTAGACTAGCCCGGTCAACAAATGTAAAATAAATAAATTAGAAATTCAAATAAATTATGATAAAATTGTTATTGTTAAATAGATGGCTATTCCCAACAAGCATATTAGTAAGCTGTAACATTGATCATTTTACATATACTACCATACATTGTGTGAAACTACTACTATCATGCTAGATCAGTGACTATTTAACAGTAATCAAATAACAACAGGGGCCTGCCATTTTTATCCAGAGATGGCCACTTGGTCCATCAGTTACAGACACTTTACTGACTGTGTATCCCTCCCATAGCTGAGTGTGATTAAATAAAATGGACACTGTGAAGTATTCCAGGTTGGTTGAGACAAAGGCACACATGTCCTCTAAAGCCAAATTAGTGACTTCTTAAAAGTGAATAAATGACAAACAGGTCAGTTGCATTCATCCACAGACACACCCCTCCATCCATCAATTACATTTTATTTATTTATTTATTAGTATTTGTTTACCAGCTTAGTCTGACTGGGCCTAAAAAGACCCCTTTTTTAAGGTCCGGTACAAATATATTTGGGTGTATGATAAGCAAGTGAACAGTCACAAAGTTGACATCTGCAATTACTGATTATACATGTTAAGAATTATAAAACAATACAAAGATATGAAAGATAACAGTACAAAGTGTAAAATAAAGAAAGACATATTATATAATGAGTTCAATACAAGTTTAAAACAACAATGCAATGTGATTTAATTTTGTGATAATATTTTATAACACTGGATGGCCACGATGGTGCAGTGGTTAGCATTGTTGCCTCAAGAGGTTCTCCAGTTCAATTCTTGGCTGGGTGCCTTCTGTACAGAGTCTGTATGTCCTCCCTGCAGTCACATGGGTTTCCTCCTGGTGCTCTGGTTTTCTCCCACATTCCAAAGACATGCAGTAGGTAGATTACAAACTCTAAATTGGCCATAGGTGAGAATGGGTGTGCAAGTGAGTGGTCTGAATGAACTACCAGTTTTGCTATAATTAATAACTGCATTGGTGACCTAACAATATGCAAATCACCTGTATAATTCAATCTTTTTTATGAATTGTTATAGGACTGCAAAATTACGATGAGTGCAGCACTTCAGTCATTGAATGCTAATGTGCCCATGCAGTGATAGCTGCTTAGATATGTTTTTCAACATCAAAGAGTAAATGAGAAGCTCTTCTAAGTGGGATTAATGAGCTCAATTGTAGAACAACGTGATCAACCATATTATATACAAAGTGGTGCGTTTGTAGACTGTAAACACACACTTCAGGGGACAGTGTAAAACTCAAAGTATATGTTTCATACTAGTTACTATATTGCAATATTCTAATTGAAATTTACAGATATTTTATCAACTAAAACTTTTTTCTATTACAGGATGTTACTGCAAAATTTTCTTCATTAATGTTATTACCTTGGCTGAATTATCAGTTTCTTTAAGCAAGGCAAATAACTACCACGGTGTACTCTGTAACCAATTTAGAAACACCAGGGTTATGCAAGTGTTTACACCATGTTTATCATCTTTGCAGGCATTATGTTATGCACAAAACTACAGCGCTGTACTCCTATTCATTGAACTCCTTTTAGTCAGCATTTTTGGATACAATTGAAACAACAGTTCTATTACTCATTGCATACTGCTTTCTGCACAATTCCTGAAGACTAAACATCTCATGTGGAAAATATAGGAGAGCATTAGGTCAAATGTGCAACAATTATATCCAAAATGAGATAAATATAAATCAGCTAAAAGGTTCCTCACATGAATAACAGCATCACCTATCACACCTATTTACTTGTGTGTGTGTGTGTGTGTGTGTGTGTGTGTGTGTGTGTGTGTGTGTGTGTTTGTGTGCACGCGTGTGCATGTGTGTATGTGCATCTGTGTGCATGTGTGTGTGTGTGTGTGTGTGTGTGTGTGTGTGTGTGTGTGTGTGCTCGCGCATATGTGTGGAGATATATAAATATATATATATATATATATATATATATATATATATATATATATATATATATATATATATATATATATATATATATATTATATATATATATATATATATATATATATTATATATATATATATATATATATATATATATATATATATATATATATATATACACACATATATATATATATATATATATATATATATATATATTTATACATATATTTACATATATTTATTTATAAATAGAGAGAGAGAGAGAGATACATGAGCATCTTATTAAATATTGAGCATTTACAAGAGTGAACACTCAAAGACTGATTACTGTAGAACAAATCTAAAGAAATTGAAAATGCAAAAAATAAAACCTTTTTTTTTAGTGGGCAAGCTCCACACCTCCTGCTAATTATATAAGCTAACTTCGAAACCATACAGCAGTGGGGTAAGGGTTAATTCCCTTATCCTGCTGCACCATAATCACAATACATAAAGCTGCTGGCAAAAATTCTATTTGAATACATTTTCCCACATAAGAACAGTTACCTTTTTTAAGCCAATAAAAAAGATTTGCTCATGTGAGTATTTGTTTTTTCACATGGTAATTATATCTATATCTATATCTTTATCTATATCTATATCTATATCTATATCTATATCTATATCTATATCTATATCTATATCTATATCTATATCTATACCTATATCTATATCTATATCTATATGAGCATAGCACTTCAGTTCTTGAATGCTATCAAAAGTTGAATTCATCCTGTCATGGAAAGGGCAGTATGCTAATTGACATAAAGGATACAAAGTAGATGCTCCGAGTCACAGCTTCAGCCATATTGCTGTAACTAGCTGCAGTTATAATTACTACAGTACAATACTTAAGGATTTTAATTTGACTGGTTGTTATATGTTTTTTAGTACTTGTTGCTTCATCAAAACATGGAGAACAGCATCTATTTATCACATCACAGACACGAAGATCCACTAATAGTTATACACAGTCAGGAACAAGTTTTATGTAAAGTGTTTGCATCAATTCGTCACTATCCATATAGGATAAGAATACAAGACATAAGTTATAACCTATTAGCTACCAATAGGACTAGATATACAAAACAAGTATGGAAGATGAGACTTATCCTGTTGTAGCTTGGATGAACAGCCTATGACAAACATTTATGACCCCAGCTTGAGTTAATTAACAATGATCTCTGTTTTAAAGCAGAGTTAGATATGATGAAACTCTTTTAAGGGTGAAAGTGCTCATCTATTTGTATTCCAACAAAGAAGTTTTGATTTCTAAAGAAGGTATAAGTGCTTGATTACTCTGAAGTCTCAGCCGAGCTTGTCTACAGTGCCTCATTCTTTTTTCCTGATTTTTAGGATTCTCAGCCAGCAGCTTTGTTGCTCACAAGTACCAGTTTCCCTGTGGTCTACCATTACAGAAACAGATGCATGGTGCCAGAGCCATGGGCTCAAGCTTAATGTCAAGAAATGTATAGATATCCTCTTTGGAAAAAATCTTTTCCCCCTGAATTACCACATAGGTGGCAGTACACTAAACACCGAAAGTGTGATAAGAGACTTTGGGACACAGGTGGACAGTGGTCTCACCTTTGATAACCACATCGCCACAACAGTCAGGAAATTCTTCTATGTGACACACCTCATCACTAAGGGCTTTTCATCCAGAAAAAAGGAGGTCATTGTCTCACTGTACTTATCCCTCATTAGACCCATTATAGAGTACAATGCCCCATTTGGTATGTACCTCACAAGACATCTGCAACAGCTGGAAAGGCCACAGAAATACCTCACTAAAAGAATCACAGGCCTAAAGCAGATGTCCTATGCTGATTGTCTAAAAAAACTCAGGCTATACTCTGTGGCATATTGTCTACTCAGAGGCAATCTATGCTTAACATACAAGGCCATGTCAAACCCTAAACTGTTGGACATGCTCCACTTAAAGAAATCCCAATCCCTCAGAGCCACATGCACCCGTGATCTAAACCTTGTCATTACAATGAACAAAACATGCTGGAGGGATAGGTTCCTGACTCAGAGACTCTCCATATTCTGGAATAGACTGCCCATACATGTCAAGCAGAGTGCCTCCTTGGCCCGCTTCAAAAGGAACCTTGATGATTGGATGGGAGATAGAAAATTCACCCCGGGGATCATGTCAGTCGCCCTGCTAGTCAGGGGTCCAGGGAAGTAAGTATCGTGGAAGAAATATCCAGGGAATTGTTATGGCTAGGCTTGTACAGGCCCTAGGGCTGATAGCCTAGTACCAACCTATGAACTGTGGAGCAATCAAGTAATATCTGCCAGGAAACCCTGAAATTACTTCATAAATCCATAGGAGAGGTACTGTTCTCTGAATACTGCAACATGCATTGCAGTCTGCATGATAATTATACAACTATGAATACGTGACATTATTGTATCTGTAACTCATCACAATACCCACAAGGATTCATAAAAATATCAGAATGCATCACTTTCTAGACTGGATCAACTCCAGTCACACAGGCAACTGCTGCATTATTGGAAATCTATCAAATCATTTAAGTGGTCACCATCTTGTCACTTACATCTGAAAAATATATATAGAATTGATATATATAAAAGCATCCATAAAAGTCTAAAACTGCTATCTCTGGATATTGTTTGGTCTAAAGTACAATAAAATAGTCTTGTCTTTACCAAGTAAATGACATACATCCATGCATTAATATGTTCAGTCAGTTCTCATAGACATATTTGATGGACATACTCCAAACAAAATATCCTTCCAAGACAAATAAATCATCAGTAAAATATATGGCCAGCCATGATTCAGCTTGGAAAAATACAATAACCTTATACATGTCAAATCAGCAAATACAGACACATCAGAAATAAATGTTAGCAATATGTTAGACAACAAAGGGCAACTTTCTCTGCAAGAGGGCAAAATCCTGTACAGTCCAGACTTTTTTCATTTATTTGTTTATGGACGGTGCAGTAGTGCAACAGTAGCATTATCACCTCACAGCAAGGAGTTCTCCAGTTCGATTCTTGGCTGTGTTGCCTTCTGTGTGGAGTCTGCATTTCCTCCCTGCATTCATGTGGGTTTCCTCTAGGTGCTCTGGTTTCCTCCCTCGTTACAAAGACATATGTCTGGAGTGTTTCTCTCCGGGCCTCTGCTGAAAATTGGCTTTGTTCCAAGTCGGCCTTTCCTGGTAAATGAATGTTAAATAAAAATAAATAAATAAATTTAGCTGCATGTGTTTGCTGGAATAAGCTATCTGATCAAAAAAAAAAAATAAATAAATTTAAAAAGAGACAGGGAGTAAAGCTTTACAAATTTTGTTACATAGAGAAATATTATAAATTCAATACAGTTTGCTTACATGTAGAAACACTTGCATTTAATATATGGGAAGCACAGAGCCACAATGGGTAGAGGTACTGCTAGATGCCTTCTGTATGGAATCTGCATGTGTTTCATTCTTCCATGTGGGTTTCGTCTTGGTTTTTCAGTTTCCTCCTACATTCTAAAGACATATCATAAGAGGAATAGAAGACTAAATTTTATGTAAGTGTGCGTGGATCTGTGTGATATGGCAACCTACTTCTGCCCCTGCCCCCACTTTGCCTTGAATACTTGTGTACTGTTTATTTTATTTTGTTTCTACTTTGTTCAGTACCACACTGCACATGGCTGAAT
This sequence comes from Protopterus annectens, assembly GCF_019279795.1. Classification (NCBI taxonomy): domain Eukaryota; kingdom Metazoa; phylum Chordata; order Ceratodontiformes; family Protopteridae; genus Protopterus; species Protopterus annectens. The sequence goes on from NC_056731.1 coordinate 543,747,557, forward strand.
CTATGAACCCCAAGGATACTAGCTTGGAAAGTCAAGTCCCCAGAGGCGAAAGTTGTATGCAGGTTGGACTGGATAAATATATCAAGTATGTACGCAATCTTCCTAATCCCTTTTTATGTCTGAATTTTCAAACTTCAGATGCTGGATTACAAGAACCACTGGAAGATCTCTCAGATTTTTTGAGCCTCCTGAAACAATTTGAGAGCCTCATGTATAAACTAAAGAAATATGAATGGCAGATATTCCATCTAGAAGCCTGCCTTGAACATAAAATCATACCAAGGGGCTTGAGAATAGTTAAAATGCCCATGCAGGGCAACACTGAACCTGAGTTGCTTTCACAGTGGCAAAAATTTAATTTGGAACTGAGTTTTAGTTATTTAAGACTTTTGATAGACCATTATATGCCTATAGAAATGTCGATCAGAGCGGAAACTGAATACGTCAGCTGAAAATGGAATACTCTGGTGAAGATTATATGTTAAGGTTAGACAATGTTTGCACTGATTTATTGGCCTATGAATGTAGACTGAAACAGCAAAAACAGAAGAAACTTTATAGGGATCACTCTGATTTTATGAAAGGGCATATCTTTGTTTGGCCGAGGAGTTATGATCAAAATATTGCTCCATCTGCTTCGACAGGACATGCAGTCAAAGTATCTGCTGATGTTAATGTGACTGTTCCTGAGATCAATAATCAGCAATGTTCTACAGCTTCAGCAGTGGTTTTGCACCCTGATGATGATATTCTGGCTGACAACCAAGTACATAATATGGTGAATACTAAGCCACAAGTGGTTACACCTTCAACTGGAGCTCATAGCAGAGTTAAGGAAGCTGGGTGTGATGTAGTGACCACGATACTTTCTTTTTCCATGAATCATTTCACTGCATTACCCCTGCCCATGAAGTTACTGGTTACATCCAGCAGAGAGCACTCACCAATAAAAGATCATCGGAAGCGGAAGGCCTCTGCAAGTATCACATCACGGCACAGGCATCGGCAGTAGAGGTGAACGACCAACTGCCATTGAATCTACCGGCTTCAAAGCTGTATACACGACGATTATGTGAACAAGATGCACTAGGCTGTGATGAGACTACAGGAGATCTTTCAACTGACAATCATATTTATTTAGCATTGGGTCTTCTCGAAGAAGATCCTAATAAGGAACAAGCATGCGTAGAATGGTTGCCAGGCTACCACCAGCCTGCTTCTGATTCACTTAATGTTGTTTTAGCTGAACTTCCCATAGGAATATCTCCAGGAAGAAATCCCCATTCAGTGGTGGAACTGTTAGAAGGAGATGGAAATAATGAATCAACGTGTACATTCAGGCCACAGGGACATAATCAGCTTGTTTATAACCTGTCCGATATAACTTTAACTGAAGCACAACTTGCAGTCCTTAACAAAGGCTTGAGCTTCATACCAGCCAAAAGGTCTGACATTAATGATGTAATTTTGGACTTAAGGCTATTTGCTAGGAATGTTGCATTAAAAGGTTTATTTGGTCAATCAAATGCCTCAACAGTAAGTGCTAATACTTTTTCATGTACTAAACGTAGTTCCTTTAACCCCCCCCCTTTATCTAATACAATAGAAGATTTTGTCAGAGTGTGTGAGTTAGATATACATGAAGCGTTTTGTAGAACTGAAAGCCTTTTCTCTAATTTAACAGCACCAGAGAGTGAAGCCCTCGAACAACTACAGAGATTGGATAGTATCAGCATCAGACCAGCTGATAAAGGGGGTGCAGTAGTTATTCATAATAGAATTGATTATTTAAGTTCTATGCATGAAATGCTTTTGGATGTAGACACATACATGGTGATAGATGCAAAGGTTATTGATAGAAGTATAAGTACCATAAGGAATGTGCTCTATGAGCTACTTATGTACGGGCTGTTAGATTTTGACTTGTATGGATTTCTGCTAGTTGAATATTCACTGATACCAACATTTAATAGCCTACCCAAGAAACGTAAAACTTTAGTGAAATCTCCCATGCGACCCATAGTCTCTTGGTTGGGCCACTGAACCCTTGTCCCAGTATGTAGAGAACATGCTGAAACCTCTTCTAGAAGAGGCCCCCTTAGTGTTGAAGGATACACAACATTGTCTATTGACTTTATTTGATAAAGTACAAGGCCTTGATTTATCAGAAATTTTGTTAGTCACACTTGATATCAAAACTTTATTATAGTGATCCCTAATACAGAGGGGATAGACTCAGTTAGGCTTTATATGGCACATCATGGCCATTATAGTCATGATGCAATAACTGTGGCTTGTACGCTGTTGGATTTAATCTTGAACCATAATGTTTTTCTTTTTAATGATAGCTCTTTCCTGCAGAAGCAGGGGATGGCCATGGGTACACCATGTGCCAACACCTATGCGAATTTGGTGTTGGCACAATGGGAAGAAGAAGAATACGTACTGAATAGTAATGCCTATAATGCACATCTAATATATTATGGCAGGTTTGTGGATGATATTCTTCTGTTGTGGAAGGGTAGTGAAGCACAACTGAATGAATTCATCATGTATCTTGAAGGGACTACCAGCTACCTTAAATTTGTTATGCATTGGTCATTAACCAGTATAGATTATCTGGATATTACATTCCATAAGAATTGCTTGGGAGGGCTTGACATCAAGTGCTTTAAGAAGACATGTTGGAAGAACAGTATATTGCATAAATCCAGTATCCACCCCTCACATATTTTTAAAAATATTGTGAAAGGACAATCCTTGAGATTATCATGCCTTAACACTGATGATGTAGGTATGAGTGACTCTATTGATAATTTTTTACATGATCTTTCAGATAGAGGATACCCTGATAGATTGACAACTGATGTTCATAGGGAGGTACAAGTGCATAGGAATGATAAAGGAGCTCCCTATTTTTCTAATAAGTACAGGAATTATAATAGGCGGCATCGCAGTAATAACTTGAATCATGGACATCCTAAAGTGATATTTACCTATTCTAGTAATATTTCTGACTTTTGTGATATTATTAGGAAAAACTGGTCTATACTACTAGCGGATGAAGCCAGCAGTGAAGTGGTTGGGTCTCGTCCGAGTTTTATTTTTAGAAATAACAAGAATTTGAAAAGGATGCTATGCTATGGCCCTAAGGTTGCAGTGACTGATTCTTTGCCAAGACTAGGAAATCTGCCTTGTGGTAAATGCAAAGCATGTACTTTTATAGTTAGAGGACAAGTGTTTATTCACCCCATTACTAAGAGAGAATTTGTCCTAGGTTGTCTACCACATGCAATAGTAATTGTCTGTTTTATTTAGCAACTTGCGCAGAGTGCCAACATTTTTATGTAGGCAAGAAGATGCGTAAGTTTAAGGAAAGGATTTTGGAACATGTTGGGAATATCAGAAACAAATGCATTGGCAGTACATATGGCTAAAACAGGGCATAATGTTTTCCATTTTAGAGTTTTATAACTGGTTAAACCTGGTATGAGAAGAGGTAATGTGAATAATTACTTGGAGAATTTGGAAGTGAAATGGATTATAGCCCTGCAAGCACATAAGGTTCCAGGGCTTAATGCTAGTGTTCCTTTAAGGCCAGCTTTAATTAGTAGAAGGTGAACTTGATTTTTTTAATTATATGTGATTTTAACTTGTATAAGTGTTTTATTTTGAGTTGCTTTTTATATGGATCTGATGAAGTGGTAACCCCGCGAAAGCATTCATCATTTTGTAATAAAGAAGTGTTTTAGGACATTTTTTGGCTTTTTCTCAGCTTTGTTGGTGTGCTCACATCTTGTTTTTAAGCCCTGTCTTGAAAATTTCACAGGTGGTGGTGGCTGTCCATGAGATCACTCTAAGAGTTTGATGCAACTTGTAAGAGAGCATATGAGTGAAATAACTAACAGTTAAACAACTAAAATGTATATAGCGTCAATCATGATATAGAAAGTGTTACGCAGACAAGCTTCACACAGATACAGTTTGTAAGAAAACAGTGTTTCCCACTGATTCTCTTGCTGGTTCCTATCTTTAGGGCTCACATGTATGTTTCACAGGATGTGTAGCATCATCAGTAATGCAATCATCCTTACTGCATTTATTCTTAGTATAGTGCATGCTCTTTTTCCTCCCCTCCCCCTATGTTTGTGTCTTCTTTTTCGACTGCATCATATTTTTTTCTTTATCATGTTGTCTATTGTTATAATAACATGATTGCACATATTTTGAGTACTTTATCTTCCTTATTTCCCCTAGCCCCCCTTTTCTGTTTCGTACTGTTATGAGTATCATTGTCTTCTGATTGCTCTGCAGGCAGGACATCCCCATGGAATTTCTTGGACTTGCAATCCTATTCTGACCTTACTGTATTATTATATGAGGTAGCACCTCATCTAAGTTGCCCACCAGTATCTTGGCAAAGATATTGAAGTTTGTGTTTAGCAGGAAAATTGATCTGTTGTTCCCCCATTTCTAGCTCTTTTCCTTTCACTTCACATATTAATGTCACTTTGGCCTTTCTCATACTGTTTGAGATTCTTCCTGATTTTTATATTCTTTTATATTCTTCCATCCACACCTTGCACATTCCCATCCTGCTTCTCCTACAGAATTCCAGTGGAAGGCCTCCTTGCTTTCCTTCAGTTTATCCTTTGTACTACCTTCCTTACTTCTTCCTCTTTCCGCTCTGCATTAAATTATGTATTAAACATGTATACGTTTTATGTTCAATCTGTACCCTTCTTCCTTTCTTGGTCTGCAACATTTCTCTGACTTTCCTCTCTGACTTTACTCCCTTTTCATCTTTATATACTTCTTCATCAAAACATTTCAAAGCTATTTCTTTTTCATTCTCCTTGTACTGTCTCCATATCTGTTACTGTTTTATCTTTGATATAGGCTCATAGATTTGTACTAGGCTAACTAACTTGTGGCCCATGTTAAGCTTAGCCAAAAAAAAATCTGAGAATCAAACCTTGTACTTTGTGTCTGTGAGGTAAAGACCTTAACCTTTATGCCAACCTCCCCAGCTTTCCTTTATTGTATGTATTCCTAATACCCACAATAATTCCTTCCAAAAATATTGCTCTATCTTTTGTACTGTTTTGCTATTTTTATTTTTATTTTCTTTTTATCCACTTGCAGCTCTTGTCCCTACTTTCCTACTGTTCATGTTTTTCTTTGTGAATCAGCTAGTTTATTTTTCAGTCACTTTATCTCCATCTATCTTCCTCATAAGTTCATAGGTAAGTACTAGGCTTGCTTCCCTTGTGGGTCATTTTAATCCTAGCCAATTTACCTCAAAGGTGAGAATCAAACCTTGTACCATGTACCTCTAAGGCAAACACCCTAATCATTATACAAATTCTCCTACTTTTTCTTCTATGCTCTCATAACGTTTCCCTCTAGCATTGTTTTCACTGTATTCCAACAGATCCCACCCATTTCCTCCCTGTCCCTTTGGTTATTTGACCTCCTGTACTATTTTTGTTCGTTCCTGATGCTCTTCCTGTACTTTCTACTTAAAACTAGCCCATTTACATCCACAGCCTTTCTGTCTTCTTTTCTTTATTCCTGTTGTCACACTCAGTGAGAATGGACAGAAAGGTATATTTCATATATCTGTGTTTTCCCTATCCACCCCATGTTATTGCTTTTACCTACTATTGACGATGATCTGCTGGCCTGCATCTTAATATTCATTATGAATATGAACTGTATTTCTTAATGGCGCTTTTCCCTCTATCTGTCCACCCCTACCCCTCCTTGCATGCTATTTTCCAAGACCATCTTTATTATATATTACATCTAAACAGTCCTCCCTTCACTGGTTAAATTGTAATGTTTAAATCTATTTATCTTTTCCATGCCATCCTTTCTTACTGGATCTGTGCCATCAAAGAATGTGTTATAGAACTCCTCTTCACCCCTGCATAGTGTCTATATAGTTCCCTTTATCCATCTTTCCCAATGTGTCTTTCCTTTCAAGGTGATCCATTGTCCCTCTTCACTTTTTAACATTTCTTCTGTAATTCCTTGTACCCTTCAGTGGAATATGAGTGCTACTTCTGCCTTTCCACCTCCTGGTTTGTTGTCACATTCACCACTGAGGTACTCTGTACATAAAACTTTCTGTGCTTCCCTAACTGTACATTTTGTCTCTTGCAGAATCCCCCCACCTCCTCAGTCCATAGTGATTGTTTTCCTTCTTACTGTGTTGGGAAGCATTTTATATTTCATATGGATACCTATAGCCATCCCAGTCTTTCTTGAGCATATTGACCTCTAAAAAAATCAAGGATATGGCACAGTTATCATCATTTACATTAGGTGTAGTGGGGAAGCAGGCAGGAGGACTAGGCTGACACAAAGGGTAGTGAGTGCATGAGTAAGAAACACAGACAGGCAGACATTTGGATAAAGTAGCATATGTTCAGTGAGACACAATGAGCTGTACGCCTCATGACTGACCCATGTTACTCCTATTTGTGTGTGTCTGCATGGGCACTCAAGGAGAAACATGTCTGTGAGTGCCTGCAAGAACACAGCCAAGCTCTGAGCTAGCTCTACATCCTGGCATGTCAGACAGGTATGGGCCATGCATAGTAGAGGTGACAGTTTATCAACTCTGCCAGGAGTTGCACTGGCACATCCATGCCCATGGTCAGATGCACTTGCTGCTACCTGAACATGATTGATGTCTGTTGGACGAGCTCTTTTCATGATTATCCCCAGGACCATGACCCCGTGTCTGACCACATCTCAGTGTGGACACATCAACCACTGAAGGAGCAGTGGAAGTAGTGCCACTACGGGAGCATGATTATGCATGGCCAACTTGGCTAACATCAGATGATGTGGCTGACCTACATCACATGGATGCTATCCCCCTCCCAACAGACATTCCATCACAGACCACTGCCTGTTCCAATGTGTCAGTCATCTGATTCATTGAATTGCAACATGGTAGAGGCTGTCATGCATGTAAGCCTGTGCCACATATACAAACTCAAGCATTTCCTCAGAAGCCTATTGGAACATGCCTAAGTTGCCATGATAACCCTAAACATATGTTGAGTGTCACAGAAAGACACACCATGATCAGGTTGAAGGTGGACAGCAGAACTCATCTGATCACCCCTAACAACCCTCCTGTGTGGCACCTCACCCACTCTTTGGTTACGGTCAGAGTCAACAAGCACTGAAGCCACAGTAACCACACTAACCTGATTAGGTGTCTCATACTCCACCTGTCCAATATCTGAGGGCTCACTGGAATAGGTATGTGTAGGCTTACTGGCTGTTTCTGATGGAAATATAGGGGATGCTAAATGTCAACCTCTGTGTCAGATTCAACCTCTGACCCCCCCTCCAGCTGTGCCTCTGTGTGGCCACCATCATCATTAGAGTATGCTGATACTCTTACATCAGATGGTAAAAGTCCTACACTTGTCAGGATCACCTGTGATAATAAGTAACAAACACAGGAAAAAAAATAATACCTACAGTGCAATTTAATATCTGCTAATAAACCACCACTGGCACCACAATTACAAACTGTACAGCAATATACACACACACTCCTGACACCCACCTCACACATATGGATAAATGCATGTTCTGTCAAATGCTCATCAGTACTCAAATAAAAATGTTTGGCTTACCATGTGCAGATGACTCCACACTTGCTAGGGAGGATGGTCCTGGAAGAAGTTAAGCAAAATGGTAAGGATGCTATCATCACAATTGCAGTAACACAGAGGGACCAATTTTTTTGCCTTTATATGTCCATTAACAATACTTTTAACTGAAACTTGGCTGACATGTCCACCCAAAGACCATGTGTAACAAAATAGAATGTGTTGTTAGCTGTATCAATTTATCAATAGGTTCCCCCAAAAAAAAATTAATTAAAACAATTGAACTATTACTTTCAATATTTTGCTATGCAAGCAAATGTTAACATTGACATATGTAAGCTTACCTGGAAATTCATCTTGGGACATACTTTTTCTTCCTGAAACAGCAGCACCAACACCAATCACATACTGTGGTGCACTTCCCACTGAGCTCTTGGGATCCCTGACAGTGGACAGGAATTCTTTATTTGGTGTCAGTGATGGCTCTGTAGCAGCCCCCACCAACCTGCCATAGCCAGCTGTCCATGGACCACTGCAGCTGCTTTCCTCCAGGCTGATTAAATCATATCAGTGTCTCTATGATGCACCTGATCATAAGTACTGTTGCCCCCCCCCCCCTGCAGCGTTGAGGTTATTCACTTTCTAGTTCAAAATCTGGATTCAGCCAAACATATCCCCACTTCCTCTCTCAAGCAGAAAGGCACCATGTCACCTAAATGCTTGGACAAGTACATCATTCTCAGAGTCATTGAAATAGGGTTTGCAGGGATTGGGATGCTTGTGTGCCATAATCCTAGGTGACATAAATCAAAAAAGGATACTTCACATAAATATCACATAAATAAGATTTTTTTTATGCACTTATTATTATTTTTTTCAATATTACCCAATGGAGAAACACAAAACTTCAGGTATTAAAATATAAAAGGTTATGTCGTTGTAACATATCACAGTGGGTCTATGTCAGATGCTTGAGTTTTCGGAAACTCAAAATTCATATGGTTGGGACCAAGCCTGACTAAATAATTAGTTACTTGTGCACCAATACTATTTTTTTAAATTGAACGCATTTGTGTTTTAATTGTTAACCCATATTATATGTTTGTAAGATTGTATAACTTTCAGAGTCTGTAAATTTAGTTTAATTTTTACTATGTTAAGTTTGCCTGTGTAACTAACTTTGGAGCTTTTCTTCCCCGGTCCTCCATGAAAATGGACATGTATCCAGTTGGACTATCCTACTCAACAAATGTAAAATAAAATAAAATAAATAAATATGATTGGCTCTTCAAAAACTCGAACATCAAAAAAAAAAAAAGGCAAAAGCCCCCCACAAAAATCTACCTTTTTTCCATTTGCACCCCCAACACCCTCTGCATTCCGAGATTGCCCTACAGTGAGGGAAACTGTAAATTGCCTGATCCACACTGTGCTGCGATCTCCATTCAAAAGTGTCAGGTTTTCATAAATCCGATCATATGGTCTCAACCATATGAATTTCAAGTTTCTGAAAACTTGATCAACTGATAGAGACCCATCAGAGTTACACACAAACCAAGGCTTGATCCAAAACAAGGAATAACAAGAGAAAAGCTCTTAAAAATTTGGTTGTGGCAACACACAAATGGAACTTGTCTCCCTCACCCCAAAACAACCAGGCATATGACAGTTTGTACCAACCAAGGAATAACACATCCATCAACTGTTATAAGTGCTTTTCAAACAAATTCACAAAAAAATGCATACACATTTACAACAGAAAAGTAATTTTATACAATTGCCAGTCACTTCTATCTGTGCCCTGTCCTAGAGGTGTCTATGGGCCATCTTAGAAGGCTAACACCTCTGCATCATTGACAATAAAGGACATTCATATTTTTCTGAAATAACATAGAAGAGTGTAAGATAAACAATTGTAACAATAGCACTTATGATGAAAATTACTAAGGCTGTGTATCTAATAAAGTAAAATGCCCTGACAAAAATGCCTATGCTGTCAGTAAAGTAGTGCATATAGATAAAAGTTGCATTTGTGAATGTATATATATATATATATATATATATATATATATATTTTTTTTTTTTTTTCCTGGTAACGTGAGAAAATCTAGTATAGAATTGAACAATTCAATCATCCCATATCAAGATCAGAAGTCATGCAGATAAATCTAAAGTATTAGCAGTCTTCTTCTATGTTGTCCAAATACACAACTCTCCTCACCTTCAAATTCCTTACCTACACAGTTACCTTTTTATAGTGTAGATTCAGGTTTGTGAGCACAGTGAATATGCAAATGAGGTGCAAACTCATTAGAATTGCTGAATCCCAAACTTTTGGCTCTGTGTTGCAGGTGTAAACATAGTGCAGGCATTCTCACTGTATTAGTTGCTAATGGATTATAACTGTGAATGATTACTGGTAGGGAGAAGGAAAAAACAACAGCAATTCAGAATCTCTTACCTGCAGTGGGTTTGTCAACCAGGTTACACTACAAAGTATAGAAATATGTGTATCAAGGTTTTAAATAGGAGTGAGCAGCACACATTTCTCAGTTTCAGTTCACTAATTATCCAAATTCCACTGCCTTTGTTGAAAACTGAATATTATTGTCATTTAATATTCTCATACATTTTAAGAACAATGATAAAAATGGCTTACAGACTGCATGTCTGAGATTACTGCTCAGATAAGAGAAGAATGAACACAAAAAAAGAAGACAGAGCTGCACTGCTGCAAGCAAAATTCATAAATGGTGTTTGCTCAGTCATTGCACTAAATATATAATTAGTACATGCGCAAACAACTGAGAGTGTACAAGTGTTATATGCCTTGTTAATACTGTGGATGAAATGAGACTTACTTGCATGCACAATTATTTGCATTCCTGCTGCCATGCTGTTTCTCTGGGAAAAAAGGGATAAGCCACCTTTATTGTGTTTTGTAGGTTCCTTAGTGTGACATTTGAAATCCAGACTTGTGTAAAAATCTGTAATGTGTGAAATCTGTAAGTGTGCTAAAGTTTATTTTGCAATGTTGTTTATGTTTTTTTTTTAATATTAACATTTGCACAGCTAGCAGCTTAGTGCAAACATGGATGCAACGTACTTCTGTGATAAAGACTGCATAAATTAGACCTGTGAATCAAGTGTGTGTGTAACGCACCCGGTAAACATGATGAACCATACAGTATATACTATCTGTAGATCACGGTTCAAGTCCCACATTCACATTTTAAGGATGAAACCTAATAAACACTTTTTAGGATAATACAAGGTGAGTTTGCTTGTCATGTTTGTGCATCATTTACCTTCACACAAACACTGTGTAGTGGCCCACACAAGAATAAGACATTCTCAATTTCAAAAAGGATATATTGTTACCTCTTTTGCTGACCATCACACAATCCTCTAAGTGGTGTTGCATGACAGTCAGCAAAACCTGCAGGTCCAGAACACCTGTAGACAGGAAGCAGACAGTAGTCAATTTCAAAACAGATACATTGTTCCATCTTTTGATTACCATTATGCAAACCCATTAAGTAGCACTGGGCAATGGTCAGCTGGGTCTCACAACACCTGGAGGTCCAGAACACCTGCAAGAAGTAGACACTAGACAGTTTTGAAACAGATACATTGCATCATGTATGGTTTGCCACCATGCAAACACACTAAGTGGCATTGGGCAGCAGTCAGTGGACACACACCCAGAGAAATGAATGTGATAATATACAACTGTTGCCTAGTTGCTCCAGTGGCAGCAGTTGTAAATTAAGTGTTATACTACAGGTGAGGCTGGGTTCTAATCCAACTAAGGCCAAACTTTCCTTACTAATGTTCCACTTTACTTTATATAAAAATGAACAGTAAAAAAGTACTTACACATAGCAATAACTATCTATAGCAGGTGCACTGAGTATACACAGGCTATCAGAGACATATTACACTGTTATGGTTATACAACTACATAATTACAGAGACAGAGTTCTAATGTAGTACACTTCCAATTTTAGTAATGCTTGTCCACTCAATTTTATAAAATAATTTATAAATAACAATAAATATGCATATGCTGGAGTTCATATGAAGTAATGTGTTACTGTGGCTATACTGACAATTATATTTCTGTAATTATAATTGTCTTTTCTGGCCTTAGATGGACTTCAGACTTCAATGATACTCATACACATGAATGTATAAACTAGACCTTGTCAGGTCACATACATACATGATCAAACCCTCACTCTTGTCATGTGGATTTATGTATAATCCCTTTACAATAAAGTATCCAAAATTTATACATATATATGTACACACACACACACACACACACACACACACACACACACACACACACACACACACACACACACACACGCACACACACACACACACACTGTATGCAATGTATTTTGTATAATATAATGAAAACTCTGTATGAAACAATGTATTTTTTCATTGCCAAATGTACTTTGTACTCATGTGAAGCTTTTCAACCCACTGAAAAAGGGCTCTGGCTCAGTTGGACTTTCCTGGTCAACACATGTCAAATAAATAAATAAATAAATGATAAACATGTTTGGGAAGCACTTCTTCCATGGCAAGGATGAAAAATCAGCTATGTGGAGGAAAATGTTTTGTCTGTGTTGCATAGATTTGAATCCCACTTTGTACAAATTAATTTTATCAGTGTTTAAAGCCACACAAAAATGTGTCAGGTCATAAAATGTATACAGTACATCTGCAATGTTAAATTGACTAACAGGTACAGCAGCAGACTTACCATCTTTTCTCTCTCTCTACTTTGTCCTGTACTGTATTGTACTCTTCCCCCTGTCCCTGCTTCTTGGAATTTCTTTGGTAACCAGCATCTATTACTCTTGCTGCACTACTTATTTTCAGACTTCATGGAGCTATCCTCCCAGCTTGCCCCCCCCCTTCACACACACACACGCACACACACGCACACACACACACACACACACACACACACACACACACACACACACACACACACACACACACACACACACACACACACACACACACACACACACACACACACCTCTACTGCTTTTTCTTCATTGGTGACTGATTGTCTACTTTTTTCATAGTAGCTTGAGGCCCGGGACTAGCCCCACTCTATTCGCCCTCGCTACACTCAGGCTCACTTCTCTCCCCTATCCACCACCATTCCCTCCCACCCCCCATATCATTTCATTTATACTTACCCTGTGACACACCTCTTCATGCTCTCCTAACATTTCACTCCCCCCTTTTCATTCTTATTGTTATCACCTCTATCCCTACAGCACTTAATCTCTTCATACTCTGTCCACTTCCCCTTATGGTCAACCTTGACCCTACACTACAATCCTCCTTATATACAACTGACTAACACTTAAGCAGCTACTTCTCTTTATACTCTCACCACCTCTCCCTACTGGCGAACCTTGACCCTACACTACAATCCTCCTTATATAAAACTGACTAACGCTAAAGCAGCTACTTCTCTTAACTTCCAAAATGGCTATCTCACCTTATACTCTTTTCTATTTGCCTCCATTTCTTCTCCTCACAACTTTGACTGCCTTCCATCCTTATTTAACTCCAGTCTATAATAGTCCTACAAATTCTCAGGGTTATATCTTTTCTTCTTTGCTGCAACATTGAATATCACCTCATCTATATTCTCCCTAAATATACCTCTTCCAAGAATCAAAATATCTCCCTCCAGCACAATGCACTCTAAAACCAAAATCAAATACCTCTATATCTACATTTATAAACAAATGTCCTCTTTTCTCCCTATCCACCTACTCCTATCAAGAGATATCCAGCCTAATCCTGGACCAGTCACACCCTTCCTCACTAAAAGTCCCATCCCTCCTAACCAACGTACCACCACTATACCTAAAAACACACATCATTTTACTCAATGACTATCAGAAGTATACTCAATAAAACAAGTGAATTCCATGCCTGAATTGCTAACTATAACCCAGATGTAATTGCTCTTACTGAAACATAGCTGAAACCTTATATCCCAGATAGAGATATTCTTCCTCCAGGCTATAATGTGCTTCACCTTGATCGCCCAAAAAAAAGGGGAGGAGTCGCTATTATCTACTCCAACCATCTAACCTTCTCTCATCTCAATAAACCAATCCCATCTTTCTCACCAGCTGAAATCATAGCAGCCAACCTTAAAACAAATAAATTTACTTCTATTACTGTAGTATCTATTTATATTCCTCCAGGGAATAATACTCCATTACTAGAAACCTTTCTCTTATCTTACTGAACACTATTCAAATGAGATTATCATCCTTGGGGATGTAAATATAAATTGGTTAACTATTACTGACCCAAACTCTTCCTCTCACATTAACTTACATGGCTTTACATGACTAATATCAGAACCTACACACCACAACAACCCACAAATTTCTGGCACTCTACTTGACTGGATACTTGTCTCAGATCCCACCTTATATCATAACTCCAAAACCTTATCTAATACCTTCAGTGACCATTCCCCTATAAAAGTTACTAGATTCACTCGTCTTATTTCCAGACCCCATAGATATATTACTTGTCAAAAACTATCCAACTTCTCCCCTGACACCTTTAACTCCCTTCTCTTCAGAATTAACTACACCCACCTTAAAGAGCTCCCTCTGGATGAAGCAATCCAATCTTGTAACACTATCTTTCTTGATATACTAAACTGTCTTGTACCTCTTTGTACTGTAAGAATAAAATCTAAGATATCCCCATGGATCTCCAAGACTACCTGCACCCTTATGAGAAATAAGGGCAGGCTGTGGAAAATCTGGACAAAATATAAACCCCCCCTCTGACTGGCAAAAGTGCAGAGAACTTAGAAACCAGACTAAAAATGCATTGCTAAGGATAAAAGGGATTTCTTCAATCCTCCCACAGCTCTAAGATCTAATCCCAAAAAATTATGGAATTCAATCAACCAAATATTGCATCCTGGGAACCCTTCCTCTCCCAATTCTCACCCAAATAGGACACCTGAAGACACTGCCACTATCTTTAATAACTCCTTTATTGAATCTGTTGCAAATATGGTTAACACAAATCCTCCTCTAGCTAAAGACAACAACTCTGTCAAATCCTCATGTTCCAACTTCTGTAAACCATTTTAATTCTATCCGGTATCTACTACTTTTATCAAATCTCTACTCTCTAAATTAAAATCATGCTCAACCTCAGCTGATAATATTCCTTCCTTTTTTCTTCAGCTAGCAGCTGACACACTATCCTTTCTTGCATCTATCTTCATAAACCACTCTATCACTGAGTCTAAATTTCCATCTGTCTGGAAAGAATTTTACACACTACCTATCCATAAAGGTGGACATTCCCATGACATCTCCAATTTTAGACCTATAGCTATCCTGCCACCCCTTTGAAAAATACTTGAAACATGCATACACAAACAGACACTACAATATTTATTACAAGAAGATCTACTTACCCCTACTCAGCATGGTTTCCACCCTAAACACAGTACAACTACTACCCTGATCACCTTTACTAGCACTATATCCCTAGCTCATGATAACAACAAACCTGTCTCCTGTCTATTCCTTGACCTTTCTAAAACCTTTGATACTGTTTCTCACTCTCTACTTCTGGCTAAACTGGCTAATCTTAACGTCTCTCCTGCTTCTATCACTTGGTTTTCCAGCTACCTCACTGATTGATCTCAATTGGTGAAGTGGCTCTCTGCACTCCCCCCTCCATATAAATGGATGAACCCCAAGGTTCCATCTTGGGTCCACTGCTGTTTAATATTTTTACTAATCTACTCTATACTTTCTGTTCTCAGTCATCTCTTGTACAATATGCAGATGACTCTAGAGGAATTACTATCTCTGACTCCTCCTCTGCCCTCATCTCCCAAACTCAAGCTGCTTTTACATCAGTTGAATCCTGGCTCTCCAGTAACCAACTAATCCTTAACCCTAACAAAAAAAAAAAACTCCTTCTCTTTCTCCCAAAATCTCTTACACATCTTAAATCTACTTTTACTATACTGTCTCTCAGTAAGACTCCAATAGTTCCGAAACTAGTACCAAAGTTTTAGGTGTCCCTATAGATAATCAACTTAAATTTGACTTGCACATTAATAACTGCATCAGGAAGACCCATCAAAAGTTAGGACTTCTTTACAGAAACAGAAAGTTTCTTACCAACAAAGCTAAAGTAACCCTATTTCATACCTATTTACTACCCAGTCTTCTTTACAGTTCACAAATACTCACTAACCTTAATACCACACTCCTTGGAAAACGTAACTCAACCTATAACAAGATTGCCGGATTCTCTTCCCAACATACATATAAAACTCATCACTGTGTTTCACTTAAACACCTAAACTGGCTTGAACTACCCAATCTGCTTCTTCTCTCTCAGTTTCAGATTATACATTCTATATTATACCAACCTTTCTACTGCCCTAGCCTATCCTCCTGTATATCCCACTATACTCCCACTAGATCACTCTGAAGCGCTGACCAAGACTTACTACTTATCCACAAACCTAGGTCTAAAATGGGTAGCAAGCTTTATAGCTATCATCCTACAATGGCTTGCAACAACCTTCCACTTCAGATTAGTCTAATAACTCAACCCAAACAATTTAAATCAGCCATAAAGGAACACTTAAAAATACTCTGGTCCTGCCCCTGTATACATCCCCCTTAAACTGTCCCCTTAAACACAAACTGCTCACAAATTGACCACCTCCCCTAACTTTAAATTCCACTCACTTCTGCTAGAATACTTTTATCCTCCTTGACCTTGCCTACCAGCCTTGGTCTATCTTTTTTCGTGTCCCTCAGCTTAATTCCTACTTACCTACTTTCACATGCCCCTCAGTTTAACTCCTATAATACCTTCCCCCTCTTCTCAATTTCCTGTAAGTTATGAATATTTATATTTATATTGAACTAATATTGAACTAATACTCTATGACTGGATGAATATGTCTATGATAGTATGAATATGTCTATTTTTCTCTCATCACCTACATTTTCATGATTACTTGTATAATGTTGCAAATACCAACAAAAATTGTAATTTCTTCTGTAATTGTTTTACTTCTATTGTATAATTTTTCTGGAGCTTTTCTCCCTGGCCTCTGCTGAAAAAGGGCTACTTTTGTAGCTCAGTCGGACTACTCCCGGTCAACAAATGTATAATAAAATAAATAAATAAATAAATTGCTGTCTGCCATGGCTCTCCACTTAGCATGTTTGCATGGAAGAAAGTAAGCCAATAGAAATCTTAAAAATTTATCAGTGAAACAGAGGCCTGCATTTGCTCATCGCTTAACTGCATGAAAACAGGGAAAGCAGCATAATCCTTTTTTACGGTTAGACAATTTATGTCACAACATGTCTCAGTATGAACTATAAGTGATCACCATAGTATCTGTTATCTGTGTCTACTATAGCCAGTATGGATAAATACTTTTCAAGTTCAAGCAAGAGCTCTTAAATGTGTATCTTTTATGCGCAGACACTTTGCCATTAATCATGCAAACCAGCTGCTTGGTGGTGCATCATGGAAACTGCTTAGCATGTATTACTTATGTTTACTGCCCAGTTAGTCTTAATCCCATTAAAGCACTCATGCACTTGAAACTTGACATCTCAGTACTTGTTCCCAAATATCAATGACACAGTTGTGCACTGCTGCCAGGAGAGCAACTCAGTTATGCATTTGTTTAAGCATTGACACAGGCACCTGCTCCCAAACCTCCATAGTTTAGTTGATTATACTAGTCCCATAGCAGAACCAGTTCCATCCAGCCCTGTCCCCACTACTTACTACAGAAAAAACCTGCCATAATGGACAGACAGTTTCCCACCATTTCTCCAGCCAGCCTAATGGACATGGGCATCCTGAAGCAATGTAGAAATTGCCTCATGTATAGTGACAACCCGCTACTCCTAAAACACACTAATTCAGTATGTAGGAGATGTACCTATGCTATAAATCTGGGATCAATACTCTCTCTCTCTCTCAGCGAATCAGATGCCAAACAGGTTGTCAGCACACAAACTTCACATCTTCCTCAAACCAGCAACAAAACACATAAACCCACATGGAATACTCACTAGAAGTATGCCAAAAGAACAGAGACCTTCCAAATGCAAACTGTTCATACACAATGCAGTCCCAACAGCATCTACTACACATATAAACCCCTTTCCCCTTCCAACTGCTGAGCATCCTCCTTGGTCTATGAGTGCTTAATGTAATTTCTCCCCTAGTGGACCAACCTTGCGGGTTTCTACAGGCCACTTTTAACATTGTTTGTGGACCTAAGCTGTTACTCCATTTTTGACCACTGGTTCTACAGCCACCTATAAGCATAAGAAACCACCTAATCCCTAGCGGACCAACCCCGTGGGTTTCTACAGGCCACTGTTAACAACATTGTTTGTGGACCTAAGCTGCTACCCCATTTTTGACCGCCAGTTCTACAACCACCTTTAAGCACAAGAAACCACCTAAGTATGTGTTATAGCAACTAACTGAACCAAAATAGCCTTGCTTTTTCAAACACAGCACTTTACTATATAATGGTTTAGCGTTCCTAAAGATACTGTGCTAAACAGATAGATTGCACTAGCCACTATGAGTTAGACAAAAAGATAAGATGCCAGTAGCCCCAACCTTGCTTTTTTCTGACACCACTCTTCACATTGTACTGTCCTCTTTCCCCTTCCTCTAGCTTGCTCTTCCCTGGGCTCATGTATGCTCTTTTGCCATTTGGGACACTGCTAGTATTTCTGCCCTGTTATTTAGTTTGAGCTACCCTGTCACTCTCTCCAAAACCCCACTTCAAACTTGATTGTCTGATGCTCTGCTCTGACATGTTTCCTTGATTTAGTTCACCTATACCTGTACACCCCGAGGCGATCTAATTACTCCTTGTAAGCGTCTATATTTTTCTTGGTACAATCGATTCACTTTCTCTGCTTTTACAAACTCCCGATCTCTCCCCATAGCCAGCTACTCTCCTCTTACTGATTGTTTTTTCTCTCTGCATTTCTCTGAACATGGTGGTAGCCCCACTATGTTCACCCTCACTATGCTCAGGCTCACTTTGTTCCCCTACCCTACCCTACCCCCATTCCCACCCACCCCCACATTAATTACATTTATACTTACAGACCACATCTAATTACAATTTCCCAATCTCCCATACACCACACATACCATTCCCATAATAACACACTCCACCACACCCTTCTCACTTCCACCTTACTAAAACACCTTACCCACATAGTCATAGACATCAAACTAGTTCACACCACAGTCTATCTAAAACCAGACAGGATGAACTCCTGACAACTATCCCAACTACCTAAAGCAGTATTCCACTTATTAACACTCTTCACTCTTATCCTACTCTCCCTCCTCTCCTCCTACCACACCCAACTCCAAATGGATAACCCACCCCAATGACAAACTGAAGCTATACCCATTACATTAAAACAAAAAACTTCCCTATCTCACCCAGTGACCTCAACCCCTACCAACCCTTCTCTTACTTACAAAATAAACTAACAATCAAAACCAACCACTACTCCTCTGCTAGACAAGCTAAATTAGTATATAAATTCTATCTTTACCTACTCCAAGTTCTCACCTGCTGTGGTGATAAACACCCCAATCCAGGCCCCACTACAACCACTAATACTAACTCTACTCAACAAAACCCCCTCTACCACAGGCCAACCTCGTCACTCCTGTTTCTTAACATAAATGCAAGGAGTATAACTAACAACATTCAAGTCCTGCGTGCCCTACTAGCATTATATCAACCTGAAGTAGCAGTACTAACTGAAACTTGGCTTAAACCACAACGCCATAATAATGAGATTACACCTCAAGGCTATAATATTATATGGAAAGATAGAAAAGAAAAAAAAGGAGGTGGTGTTGCAATATTATTTCAAAATCCCCTCACCATAGAACAAATAGATTACAACATCCAAGAGGTCAAAGGCATAGAACTAATCATTGCTAAACTAAAAGTTAACAACAATAAAAATATAAATATTGCAGGAGGCTACATCCCACCATGTAATAACATTATTATTATGGAAAGCCTACTAAATTGGATCCCTACGTCCCTACCACACAAAACCATACTATTAGGTGACTTTAATATTGACTGGCTTAACTGCTCCAACCAAAACCCAACTGCCCACATCAAGCTGCATAGATTCACCCAAATAATATAATAATAATAATAATAATAATATCTACCCCAACTAGAACCGACAAAACATCCAAACGCAAATCCATCCTAAACTGGATTATGTTATCTAACCCAACTCTAACACAGCAATCTGGATGTCTGCCTGATAGTATAAGTGACCACCAACCAACCTACCTAATTAGGACTAGACTACATAACTTCAGCCAACCCATCCTCAGAGTCATCCGTAATATAAAGAACTTTATAACCACTAACTTCATTAATGCACTAAAAAGCAGCAATTGGAATCCCCTAAAACTACTACCTCTAGATGAAGCCGTACAATACTTTAACTCTACATTCTTAAAAATCCTAAACCATCATGCTCCCACCTGTACCATAAGAGTAAAAACAAATTACGCCCCATGGCTAACTAAAAATAGTAAAACTATCATGAAAGAAAGGGACAAAGCTTGGATCCAGTTTCTTAAAAACAAAACTGCTAATCTGAGGCAAATCTACCTTGAACTCAGCAACAAGGCCAAAAACAGGTTAAACTTGATAAAATTAATTACTATAAAACCATGCAAGAAAAACATGCCCATAACCCAAGAAAAGTCTGGGCCACTATAAACAGTATAATGCACCTAGGAAAGGCCTCCACTCCAACTCCAGTGCTACCAAATGACCACAGCAACATTCCCACTCAGTTTAACAAATTATTTACTGAAACAGTTCAAACCCTTGCTAAAACTCAAAATAGTACTAATAGCCCCACAACAGTAAACCCCCTCCACCCCAAAAACAAGCCAGAATAGCAACACCTTTAAATTTTCCCTAAAACCAGTACTTGCCAAAGTAATTTCTAGACTCCTAAACAAACTCAAATCTACCACACTAGCAGCTGATAACCTACCTGCAGATTTCCTTCAAATAGCAGCAGAGGCAATAGCTTACCCAGTGTCCATACTTATAAATAGATCAATAGCAGAATGTAAGGTACCCATCTTGTGGAAAACATTACACATTATCCCTCTACACAAAGGAGGTAACTCCTTAGAACTCACCCAGCTATCCTTGCTATTCCAATCACTCACCTCCAAAATATTAGAAAGAGTTGTTCATTCCCAAAACTACTCCAGTGCCTCCTACAAAATAATCTACTTTCCAGAACCCAGCATGGCTTTAGACCCTCCCATAGCACCACCACAACACTATTATCTTTCTCCAATATAGTCAACAACTATAGAAACAAGGGACTATTCATATCTTCCATATTCTTAGACCTGTCAAAAGCTTTTGACATGGTAAACCACAGCCTTCTTCTTGAAACTCTTTCATACCTAAACATATGCTCCTCCTCCATATCTTGGTTCACAAGCTACTTATCAGACCATCAACAAGCTGTTCTTTGGCAAGAACAGCTGTCCACCCTACTCCCAGTATCCATAGGAGTCCCACAAGGGTCTATCCTAGGCCCAATGCTCTTCTCACCATTTACCAACCAGATCTCCTCTTCCTCACTCACTGCCTCTGTAGTACAATATGCAGATGACACAACCCTTGTCTGTGCCACCCTATACCTTAAAGGAGCTACAAACCTTGACCCAAAATAATTTTACTCTTGCTAAAACCTGGTTCACCAACATCAAACTGATTCTTAATCCCCCAAAAAACAAAACTACTTCTTTTTAGCCCTAGTCGATCCCCTCTCCTAAACAATGATTTCACCATTAACTCTAAGGATAACATCCAAATCACTCCCACTACTCACACAAAACTATTAGGTGTTGAAATAGACAATAACCTAAAATTTGATACCCACATAGCCCAAACCATCAAGAAGGTAAATAAAAAACTAGGACTCCTCTACAGGAATAAACAATATATGACCAAGTAAACCAAAACAGCCATTGCTAGGACTCATCTCTTGCCCATCCTTCTCTATGCCTCCCCTGCCCTAACAAATCTACGCCAAACGGACCAAAGCAAAATGGAATTTTGATACAACAAAATTGCCATGTTTGCATCTGAAGCCTCATACAGGTCTCACCACTGTCTTGCCCTGAAGCAACTTTGCTGGCTTGAGCTGCCTCATCTACTTCTACTCAACCAACTCACAACAGCACACAAACTCTATTATCTTCCTGAAAACACCCCTGCTCTCCAGAGTCTAATTCAGCCCCATGTTCCCACAAGACCTTTAAGATCCAGTAGCCAGAATCTCATACAAATCATCAAACAGAGAAATTATGCTGGGAAATCTCTGTTTGCCTGCAGCATTGGTAGGACTTGGAACTCCCTTCCAAGCCAAATAACCTCCATTGTATCTACCAGGCAAGTTAAACATCTCCTGAAAACTCATTACCTAGACAACTAGCTGTGCCCATGCTACTCCCCAGGTTAATTCCTGCACCCAATCTGGCACAATAATATATATTAGGTTCCATAGCATAATTTTGCCCAGAAAAGATTATATCCCAACATAATTATACTACAAAATATATAACTTCTACCATCACTTTAAGCAAACTTCACTGTTCCCTTAACATATCTATATATATAGCTGTCTATGGTATGCGGACTATTTCATGCATATTGTCCATTACTTATTATTACCTGATATCTATAACTATACATTTTGCACATTACAATATAATTATGAGATGATTATAGCTGTTATTTCAGTTACTGAATATTTCTTGCAAGTAAGTTTTTGGGTGCTTTTGATCATTCTGTATGATTATGACATGGTTATAACCATTTAGTATAGAATTATTTCTTGAATGTAAGGGCTTTTTTGGAGCTTTTCTCCCTGGGCCTCTTTTGAAAATGGATCTGTGTCCAGTCAGACTTTCCTCTTCAACAAATGTAGAATAGACAAATAAATAAAAATATAAACAAACACACACACACGCTAGTGTCTCACCCAACAAGTCCCTAAGGCAAAATACCTCAAAACCAAATATCTTGGTCATAGGTGACTCCATTGTGGGACACACAGATGTCCCACTCACCAGACTGGACAAGAAGGTCACTGCCAGCTGTCTGTTGGGTTCCAGGATCCTCCAGTTCATGCAAACTCTCAAGTCTCTCAACACCAAGTACTGTTATGACTCCTTCATAGTCCATGTTCGAGTGAAAGACTTGAGCTGTACTTCACTGCTCTATATGAACAGAGACATGACTGAGCTCATTGATTATGTGTCCAAGGCAGATATGTCCCTAGCCCTAAGCAGCATTCTACCTTCATCCAGGATGATGCCTCACTACAAACAGAAAATTATTGACTTTAACAATTGGCTTACCTTCTGCTGTCTATCCAGGAGAATCTGGTATCTTTCAGCCAGAGACGACATGATTGCAAGACCACACTGCTTTGCCAGGGATGGCCTTCACTTGTCACCTCTTGGCTTTCAGTTACTAGCTAAGGTACTTGCCTCCCCCATACTGCCTTTTATTAGGCAATGTCATAAGAACAAAATTCCCAACATAAAAACATCTCAAGGTTATGCTGCTTAATGCTGAGCCTAAATCAGAAACTACACTCACTGGAAGCACTACTTACTTTGGAAGACACAGATATATGTGCAGTATCAGACACATGGTTCAAGGCTGCAGACAGTATCCCGGCCAAACAAGGCTACAATATCTTTCACACGTTCAGACCACAAAATGAATGTGAAAGAAACAAAGGGGAAGGTGTATCCATCTTCATCAAAGACAAATACACCTCAAGACTGGTTAAACAGTGCAACTCCCTAGAGCTACTCCAAGTCCAGATAATTGTAGGAAGAGCCCCCTCACCACATCATTGTTAGCTATACATCCCCCAACATGGACCAGGTAAACCACACTGCCTACCTAGACCTACTAGAGTCACTCACAAGTCTCTGTTTCAGGGGATTAAAGCACTTAATTCTCAGTTTTGTAATAAAGAGTGTGAACCTTGAAGAGCCTGGATTGTTCTTTCTACTGTTTACAGCCAAACACCCTAGTCATGGGTGACTTTAACTATCCCTCCATTGACTGGGTAACATATACAAGCACTAACACACTCGCCTTAAGATTCCTGGATTTTGTTAACACAAATACTCTGGAACAGACAGTCAACACCTCCACAAGGGGCTCAAGTATCCTAAACCTAGTGCTCACCGACACGGGAGATCATTTCACCACCCTAGTAAGGTCAGACAACAAATCGATTATGTTCAAAGTAATGATCACAACTGATCTTCCTCTGGAGCAAAAAGGTTAAAAAAATTCTCCAAAGCAAACGATAGCTTCCTACACAACAGCATAAATAGTTTCATACCCCTGTTCACCACCAACAGCAGTGTCTCCCATACTGATAATGCCTTGTATAAATACCTATACAAGTGTATAGACTCAGATTTATTTGAATGGATTAAATCAGGATTCTCATGAAAAAATAAACCACCCTGCTGGACATCTAAGAACAAGAAGGAAATGTCTAAGCAAAGGAGAGACACCCTCCAAGCTTGAATAAGCAAATTACACATCTTGTTAAGTCCTCCAAAGCTAACTATGAAAACAAATTAGCATCCCTGGCTAAGGATAATCACAATACATTCTATAACTACATCCAAAATCTTAAAGGGAATGCCCAGATTTGTACCAAACTAGTAAGGGATAGTAACAAGCATATGGAACCTGTGAAAATTACCAACCTGCTACCATACAGATTCAGTGAAAACTTCACTCCACTGTCCCCACCAATCATACCCCAAAATATACTGTCACCAGTCCTCTACCTAGTATCTCCAATAGGCAGCTCATAATTGCTCTCTCCAAAGCTAAATACACAGCCCCTATGGGACCGGACAACATCCCAGGCTCCTTACTAATCAGTCTAAAACAGGAGCTGGCAGAACCATTGGGTACTCTCTTCAATCACAGTCTAAGTACTGGCTTTGTCCCACCTGAATGGAAAACTGGAACTGTGATCCCCTTTCACAAAGGGGCTCCCTCAACTGACCCTGGGAATTATAGACCCATAAGCCTAACCAGTATTATCTGTAAGGCTATGGAAAGAATGAATCATCATGGACCCAATCAACAAGGATATAGTAGACCTTCAAACTCTTGATCCAACCCAATTTAGTTATTTTTAAAGGCAGATCATGCTTGTTAAACCCGGTGGACTTCTTTGAAAATGCCACCAAAGCCTTGGATGAAGGCAAAATAATGCATAATACCTGTCTCAACTTAGCCAAGGCCTTTGACACTATCCCCCACTCAGGCATCATCGGTAAGCTCACCCAGCTAGGGATAATCTCATATGTCATTAGATGGGTTGCCAACTGGCACACCAGCAGAATACATATAGTCAAAGGAGGGGATTCCACCTCTCGCAGCAGACCTGTTACTAGTGGAAATCCACAAGGATCTGTGCTGGGCTCACTTCTGTTTGGATTCTATTTCTCAGAAGTTCAGATGAAAATTGATGGTCTGTGGCTTACCAAGTTTACTGATGACTGCAAACTGGGTGCAATCACTGAAACCCATACCAATGTCAATATACTAAAAAAAAGGCTTACACAGACAAATTATTGGTGCCAAGGCCATGGACTTAAACTTAATGCAAAAAATGTATTATCATCTCCTTCCATAAAGTGAAGTCCAAACAAATTACAACATTAACAATATCCCCTTAAGTTCAAACCCAGAGGTGAGAGACTTGGGAATGCAGGTTGACAGCAGCCTTAACTTCAATCATCATGTGTCCACAGTGGTGAGGAAAGCCTTCTATGTTGCAGATCTCATAAGTAAGGGAATAGCATCCAAAATGAAGGAGGTATAACTCCTCTGTACCTGTCCTTCATCAGACCAATAATAGAGTACAATGCTCCCTTCTGTATGTACCTCACCAGACACCTGCAGCAGCTGGATGGACCTCAGAGGTTTCTCACCAAGAAAATTCAAGGCCTTCATCACATGACCTATATGGATAGACTGAAGGCACTGTCACTATACTCTGCATTGTATAGACTGCTTAGAGGTGACTTGTGCCTGGCCTAAAGAGCAGTCTTGGGCCCTATCTTAATGGAAATGCTGCACATCCGCAAATCTAATGGAACAAGACTCATTTGCTATAAAGACCTTAACCTAGCTTGCAACATAAACAGGATCTGCGGGGGAGACAAATATGTCTCCCAGAGGCTACCACATCTCTGGAACAAACTCTCAATTCAAGTTAAACAGAGCTCCTCAATGACCTTATTTAAGTATAACTTGAACAATTGGATGTGAAACCATATACTTACCCACAGGGTTTTCACCTATGTCCCTTTTAGATAGGAGCACTTACTGCAGATTATAAATTCACACTAATATAGTCTATTTCTAGGGTCTATATCAGGTTATTGAAGTTTTCAAACTTCGAAATACTAAAGATCGAACTTTAGTGATCGAAGTCTGAAAACTTCGAATCACTATAAAAATCATTAAAAAAAAAGAAACAAAAGGGTGTAAGTAGGGGGGTAAGCCCCCCTGCACCCCCACATCTGCGATACTTAAATATACCAACTCCGAGATCGCACTTTAGTGCAGTACAGTGTGGAAACAGAAGATTTTAGTTTCCTACACTGTAGCGCAATCTTGGAGTTGGTATATTTAAAAAGCGGGGGGTGTGGGGGGCACAACCCCCCCCCCACATGGGAGGTGCAGGGCTGCTCACCTCCTGCTTGCACCCTTTTGTTTCTTTTTTTTTAATGATTTTCATAGTGATTCAAAGTTTTCAGACTTCGATCACTAAAGTTCGATCTTTAGTAATTCGAAGTTTGAAAACTTCGATAATCTGATATAGACCCTATTTCTCTCAGTCTATGAGGGAACAAGATAAAACATGACTAGACTTGTAAAGGTCCTAGGGCCAATAGCCTAGTAACCTCCTATGATCCTACACTACAGAAATAAATACAAAAAATGCTTTGTTACATACCATGTACATCTTTATACTTGACAATACACATTCAGATCACCTTATACTTGTACTAATGTAGACAGCAATTATTCACAAATATGAAGACTCAGATATGATCATAATTAATGTGAGTGTCTGTATGCGACAATTTAAGTCTGTAATGCACACAACATACTTGGAAAAACTGTCTAATTTCTGCTACATGCATTCCTGACAGCTGTTTTCACGTAGTTTGTAAATCTGTCTCTTAAAGTATACTTGCACATTGGGAACAAAACAGGAAATACAACATCCACACTGCACACCACTCTCATAACAGGATATGTCAAACAGATCATATAATGATGATGGCATCATCTATAAAGACAACTCTGACAATGCAAATATATACTTCTCTGGTGTTAAAATCATCACATCCTCTGTTTTGCAGATGGGAACTAAATAATTACGTGTGTAATAGATTAGCACAGCAGCCACATTATGCGGGTGTCGATATGTATGTGTAAGTGTGTGTGTATAGTCAGAGGAGCATCAGTCTGTATCCTAACGTCATCAATCCAGTAATATGCAGAACTTTGATATATAGACAGTCATACATGGCTACCCATTCATTTCATCCAGGCCTCCTAACATCTTTTCCCAAAAATCCATTGATGATGTCATCCACTATAAATTGTCCAACAGCAAAGTAAATGTCAGATTTGTGTTTTAGCACCTGCATTAAATACTGAGCTCTCAAGTCAGTGTATTTAGGTAGGGGTTCTAATCTCACTGTGGTCAGCTGGTTGTGTGTGTGTGTGTGTGTGTGTGTGTGTGTGTGTGTGTGTGTGTGTGTGTGTGTGTGTGTGTGTGTCTAGTCAGAAGAGCATAACTGTGTATCTTACAGTACGCAATACAATGCCATGGAGTACAAATATTTCCACAGTTGTACATGACTACACATCCATGTAATTCTGGCCTCCCAACATCTTCAACAAACCTTCAGTGATAATGTTGTCCACTATAAATTGTTCTGTAGTATTGTAAAGGTTAGACTTGTGCCATGGCACTTCTGTTAAATACTAAGGTCTCTAATCTGTGTACTTAGACAGGTAGGGATTCTAATCTCACTGTGGTCAACTATTTTGTGTGTGTGTGTGTGTGTGTGTGTGTGTGTGTGTGTGTGTGTGTGTGTGTGTGTGTGTGTGTGTGTGTGTGTAGTCAGAAGCAAATAACTGTGTATCCTGCAGTCAGCAATATAATCCCATGGAGTACAAATATTTTGACAGTTGTACATGACTACACATCCATTTCATTCAGTCCTCCCAGCATCTTCTCTAAAACATCCATTGAAGATGTCATTCACTATAAATTTCCGGCAGCATTGTACACACCAGACTTGTGCTGTGGCACTTGCATTCAAAACTGAGTTCTCTAGTCAGTGTACTTAGTTAGGTAGAGGTTCTAATCTCACTGTGGTCAACTAGTGTATGTCTGTGTTCACTTGGTTGACATTCAACAGACCATTTTAAATCAGTGCATGGGACACTGCTATTATCATTCTCTTCTCACCAGACACTGTTGATGTCATTAGTTGTCCAACACTATACAAGCCAGACTTGTGCCATGGTATTTCCATTAAATACTGTGCTCTGTAAATAGTTAGGTAGGGGTTCTGTTATCACTGCTGTCAATTGATGTGTGTGTCTCTGTTTGTTCAGTTGTTTGACATATGAGAGACCATTTTATACCAGCATGTGGGACACTGCTACTACCATCCTCTTCTCACTAGACACTGCTGATGTCATAAGTTATAAAGTGTTGTCCAACACTCTAAAAATCAGACTTGTACTGTAGAGCTTGTGCTAAATGCTGAGTTCTCTAGTTGAAGTAATTAGTTAGGTAGGGGTTCTCATCTCACTCTGGTGAACTAGTTTGTGTGTCTATGTGTCTGTGTTCACTTGGTTGACACTCAAGAGACCATTTTACATCAGCATGTGGGACACTGCTATTACCATCCTCTTCTCACCAGGCACTGCTGATGTCAGTTATAAAGTGCTGTCCAACACTATAAAAGCTAGACTTGTACTCTGGAGCTTACGTTAAATACTTCACTCTGCAAAGAGTTAGGTAGGAGTTCTGTTCTCACTGTGGTCATTTGGTGTGTGTGTGTGTGTGTGTGTGTGTGTGTGTGTGTGTGTGTGTGTGTGTGTGTGTGTGTGTGTGTGTGTGTGTGTGTGTGTGTGTGTGTGTGTGTGTGTGTGTGTGTGTGTGTGTGTGTGTGTGTGTGTGTGTGTGTGTGTGTGTGTGTTCACATCCGAGAGACCAACCAGCATGTTGCACACTGCTACAACCATGCTCTTCTCAACGGACACCGAAGATGTTATCAGTTATAAAGTTCTGTCCAACACTGTAAAAGCCATACTTTTACTACGTGCATATCTATACATACAACTATCACTTTTGAGGCAATTTTACACAGGGATATGACTCCACATCCAGGTCCTACACTCCTCCCAACATGTTTTCCTCAGCATACAATGATGCTATCATAATCCATAAAGTGCAGCATGATAGTACTACAGTCAAACATATGTGGTTTTGTTACTGTGACATTGCATGGCAGACATATTCTATACCTACACAGGTGTAATGCTTAAATCAGGCTCAGTCTACTGGTGTGTGTGTGTGTGTGTGTGTGTGTGTGTGTGTGTGTGTGTGTGTGTGTGTGTGTGTGTGTGTGTGTGTGTGTGTGTGTGTGTGTGTGTTTAGTGGCACATTATAGTCATTGTATGATATTGGAAACACTCTTCATTTCAGTACCACTTGGGGAATCCTTCTCATAGCCCCATGCATCCACCATCCCCCATTTTTCTCTGGCCACATGACATCCTTCCTGCAGAGAAGTAGAGGATGTCCTCATGCCAAATATGCATACACACATCATGAAGCAGAGTCCATGAGGCTCTGCAAGCTATCTGGAGACCACTGCATTTATGACTGCTATTTCTGACGTGGTGTGGTGCACACGTCCCATATGGACAGTGGCAGGGTATAATGCAATCTAACAAATACACACATGTGCACAATATTCTTACTATCTTCCATAATATAGATATAGGGATTTGTTTTTCCATGGTATAATAATAATTTGGATTTTAGCAGATGTTGGCCATTAGTCTAATAATGTTCTATGACCCTATGAACACTTGACATGTCAATGTTGCTGCCATTGACATGTGATATATTATATATATATATATATATATATATATATATATATATATATATATATATATATATATATATGTAAGTGTACTGCCTGCCAAGTATTTTATGTAGGCAAGATGGATAGACGCCTACAAGATAGGGTTAGGGAACACCTCTATCATATACGCATACAATCCCCATGTGGTGCACTTTCCAAACATATCATAGATAGTGACAATACACATTCCTTTGTATTTTTAGTTTTACAAATTAATCAGCTGGGTATTAGGGGAAGGGACATATGTAATTATACTGAGAGATTGGAATTACGATGGATCTTCAGACTTAGAGCAGACCATAGACCAGGTTTGAATGACAAAATTCCTTTGAAACCTGTTCTCAAGAATAGGAGATTAACTGTGAGATAAATTTTAATGTTTTAGTTTTCCATTTTTAGCTAATTTTACATTTGCTTTCATTCACAGAATTAGATGTATGCTTATATATATTATTTATGTATATTGTAAAGTTTTTTGCTAGGAATAGGAAGTGATGTCAGTCCTAATTCCTTATATAATATCACCTGACTTCATTGACTGATTGTTTTTATGGTTTGAAAAAGCCCTAACAGGGTGAAAGCACTTACCAATAAACAGCTCGGATTTTGTTTGAACCTGGTCTGGATTTATTGCTTGAACAAGCATTCACATCTGTTGCTTGAATAAGCTGTAGCGGTTGCTGAATTTATGTTGACTTGTCTTGCTCCTGTACTTCTCTTCTGGATTTGGTTTGCTCCTGTACTTCCCTTCTGGACTTATTACTTATTTTATAAGTAACAGGAGCATTTGGACCGTGGTAACATTCATTTTCACAGTATTAGTCTGAGTAAGACTTTCTTGCAGGATGTTGACATTGCTAGGGGTTTCAATGATCACTCCTAGTTTGCAGTCATCAGCAACATTTGTCAGTCACAGTCCTTTAGTGTTAGCCTGTACTTTGGAGAAGTAGATTCCAAACAGTAGGGGTCCCTGAACTAATCCCTGTGAAATACCACTGGTTACGGGTTTGCTGGAGGAGGTGGAATCCCCTATTTTGACCATATGAGTTCTATCAGTGAGGCAGTTTGCAACCCACCTGACAATATATTGGTTGATACGCAGTTGAGTGAGTTTATCAATGATGCCGGAGTGGAGGATTGTGTCAAAGGGCTTGACTAAGTCTAGGTAGGCCATATGTACAGATTTGCCCTCATCTATGGTTTTGGTGACTGTCTTGAAGAAGTCCACTAAGTTTAACAGGCATGATCTCCCCTTGACAAAGCCAAACTGAGTGGGGTCGAGCATTTGGAGATTTCCTATATTTTTGTTAGTAAGGTCCATGATGATTCCTTCCATGGCCTTGCAGATAATGCTGGTTAGGCTAATGGGTTTATAGTTTCTGAGGTCTGTGGATGCACTCCTTCTGTGCAATGGGATGACAGTATCACACTGTAGAACACAGCCCGGGATGTTGTCTGGTCCCATAGATGCTGTGTTTTTGGCCTTGGAGAGTGCATTTATGACCTGCTCCTTGGAGATACTAGGTGGGGGACAGGTGTTATGGATGCTTTGGGGTATATGTGGTGGGGACAAGGGAGTGAAGTTTTCACTGAACCTGTCAGTCAGGAGGTTTGCTATATCCACAGGTCTGTGTATGCAGTACCATTAACTATGAGCTCAGCACAAATATGGGCCTTACCTTTGAGGTTACAGATGTAACTAAAGAACAGCTTGTGGTTATCCTTAGTTAGGGAAGCTAATTTGGATTCATAGTTAACTTTAGAGGACTTCACTATGAGTTTTATTTGCTTGTTTAAGTTGTGGAGAGAGTGTTTCCAGTTTTGAGACCATTCCTTCCTACCCTTAGAGAACAATTTCTTTATCCTATTTTACAGCCTATTTATGGCAGTTGTCCACCAGGCAGGTTTGGTTTTTCATGAAGATCTTACTTTGGTTCTATCAGGTACGGCAGATTCAATACAATTATACAGGTGCACGTATAAAGCACTGGTGTATAACTCAGCATAGGTGTCTGTTCCATCAGTGGGGGGAGGGGCTATGAAGCTATTTATGCTGTCATGTAAGAGGTTGCAATTGGCCTTAGAGAAGTTTTTTAGTCTGGTTTTGCTTGGGGGTGGTGGTCTTTTGTTATAGTTACTTCTAGTGAGACTGATTTGTGGTGCAGCAGCCCCCCCATGTTGGTGAGCACCAGATCCAGGATGTTTGAGATACTTGTGGGTGTGTCAAGTAGCTAGTCCAGGACATTGGAGTTAAGAGTCAACCAGCTAGTCCTGGGCATTGGAGTTAACGAAGTCCAGGAACCTTTGGGCAAGTGAGTTAGAACATGTATAATTTAGCCAGTCAATGGGCAGGTAATTAAAGTTACCCAAAACCAGGGTGTTTGGTTTTATCTTGATTGTCTCAAGTAGATCCAAATAGGCTGAGTGGAGGGGGTCCTATAGCTGGCAGTGACCACAAGAGGGGTCTTACCTGCAGTAAATTTCACCTGACGTAATTCAAGAGATTTATGTTGTTTAACCAGTCTAGAGGTGTATTTATCTTTAATGAATATTGATACTTCACATCCTTTAGTTTTCACACCTTCAGTTTCTGGTCTGAACATGTGGAGGAAAATGCAACCTGGTATAGCTGGGGTGATCTCTGCAGCCTTAAACCTGGTCTCAGTGACTGCACAAATGACAGCATCTTCCAAGGTGAGGACTGCTTCCAGACAGTGCAGTTTCTGGTTTAGACTCCTAGCATTTAGCAGCATAATCTTGAGGTTTTGTTAGAGGGTATTTTTACATCTGGAATTTTGTTTTTGTGGCATTGCCTAAAAAGGCACTATGGGGTTGGCACGAGCCTTAGCCAGTAACCAAAATCCCAGGGGTGACAGATGAAGACCATCTCTGGCAAAGCATTGAGGTCTATCAACCATGCCATCCCAGGCTGATAGACACTGGATCCCCTTGGAATGACACTGGAAGCTAAGCACATTGTTGAGATCAATCATTTTTTGTTTGTATTGAGGTATCATCCAAGGCAAAGGTAAAATGCTGTTTAAGGCTAGGGACATACCTGCCTGAGACACATACTCAGAGAGCTCAGTCATGTCTGTCTTCATATAGTCCAGTGAGGTACATCTCAAGTCATTCCCACCAACATGGACTATGATGGAGTCATAACAGTGCTTGTTGTTGAGAGACTTGAGTGTGTGTGTGATGTGGCAGATCCTGACACCAGACAAACAGAGAACCATGACCTTTTCCTTATCCACCTTGGTGAAAGGGACATCTGTGTGTCTCACAACTGAGTCACCTATGGATAAGATGTTTGTTTTTGTGTTATGCCTTAGGGGCTTGACTGGTGAGAGACTGGTGTGTGATATATTATGTGTATGTGGTGCTGCGGTAGCATTGTCACCTCACAGTAAGACATTGTTCGATTCTCAGCTAAAGCGTCTTCTGTGTGAAGACATGCGTGAATGGGCGTACCTTCATTGAAGGTTGTGCATCAGGGCTGGCAACTCAGTACGTAAAAATCTGCTGCCAATCATTAGCAGACCAGAGTTCCACTGTGGCGATCCCTAACCGGGAAAAGCCGCAAGATACAACAACAACAACAACAACAACTATGTTCGGCAGAGGGTGTATTATGTGAAGCATGCTTGTGTTTGTGTTTGTGATGTCTTTGATGTTTAGGTAAGTGTCTGGTAAGGACTTCCACATATGCAGGTTTATATGTTGTTGGTTTGATAGGTGCAGGAGGTGAGTGTGCATGCTAACAACCTGCTTAGTATCATATGAACTGACTGGTGAGACAGACATGGAATTCTAGGTTCTTGATATAGATGTATCTCTCACATAATTAATTTGTGTGGACTAGAAGAAGTGGGTTGTCAGTGTACATGAAGCAATTGCTACATTGCCTCAGGATGCTCATGTCCACCAGGCTGGCTGGAGAAACTGTGAGAAATTGTCAGCCCATAATGCTAGGTAAGTTGATGTGGTCATACAATAGGGAGAGGACAGGAAGGACCAGGTAAATTAGACGACAGAAGCTGAAAGAAATATGAAGGGCTAGTGGATAGGATCTGTGTTGGTACCTCAGAAGCTTTCCTGAATGTATCACCTGTCAGTGAGGGACAATCATGAGAACTCATCGATGTAGTACCAGCAGAGGGAATATTTGCAGGCAAAAGTGTTTGAGTCTATAACCGCAAAGAGTGTTCACCACTGCATGGCAATGGTCCATGGGCAAACAAGAGCAAACCTGTGCAAATGGGGTGCTTATATAGCAAAAAAGAGCAAACCAATTTAAACAAATTAAGCAATAAAAAAGCTGAAAACTAAGCCCTGTTCCAGCAACCTACACTCTGATGAGTTCTGACTGCACACTCCTGCCACCAGGGTGCAGGGGAACCCTCTCCAACAAAAGATGTCCTGGTTTATTGCTCAAGTAATATAAACAGCACTAGATTCACCAGGTTTGAATCTAGTCTACTCTCCAGCAAACAAAATGCAACTTCTTCTTCTTCTTCTTTCAGCTTTTTCCCGGTTAGGGGTCACTACAGCAGATCACCTGTCCGCTTATGATTGGCAGTAGAGTTTTACAGTGTCGAGTTGCCAGCCCGGCGCCCAACCTTCCACAGAAGGCACAAACACACACGCAGTCACACATAGGGTCAATTTTAAAGTGTCCAATCTACCTAAGCATGTCTTTGGAATGTGGGAGGAAATCAGAGCATCCGGAGGAAACCCACATGACCACAGGGGGGACATGCAGACTCCGCACAGAAGGCATCCCAGCCGAGGATCAAACCAGAGAACCTCTTACTGTGAGGCGACAATGCTAACCGCTGCACAACTGTGGCCACCCAGCAAACAAAATGCAACAATTTCAGAAAAAAAAACAAACAAACAACTCTCAGTTAAATGATATGTGGAATGTATACCAGCATATGCCCACAATGGTGAGTACTCTCTTGCATGTAACACAGCTCCTGAGTATGTGCGGGGCATCCACATCAAAGAGCATTATATTTCCACAGTTCTCAGGCCTTGTCACAGCAATGACTGTGTACTATGTACCCTTTTTCATGTACCTCCCAACACATCTTCCAGGGATGATTTACTCAGGTGTACCACATTTGCCACATTGACCTCCCACACATCTTATTGGCCATACCTAAGTATTCTTTTTGTTGCATAAACATTTGTGGTTGATAGTGTGGAACCCCCATCAAAGTATTATACAACATGCATGTGTAATATGTGTTCCTGTAATGCACACAGTAAATACATAGCTGACTGACAGCATTGATGACATGGGTTAGATTTGTGACAGTGTTGATTGTGCCATATATGGCATGTACACCTGTCAACTAGCCAGGATTGCTTGTAATTTCAAATACAGGCGTAATGGTGTCCCTCCTAACACCTCTGGCTGCTGTTAAATTTTGAGGAAGGTGTTCTTGATTCTCTTCATGGGTTGCTGACAAATCATGACAGTTTTTCAAGTGTGTTCTTACAGAAACATCTATAATCACTCGCAATCGCATATGTTATGTCAAAGACATGGGATTAAATAGGGTATTATTCTGATAGTGTCCATGATTGTGAGTGCTTCTGTCTACTGTTGTCCATGAGCCTGTTGCTGTGTGTCCCATTTGGTTGAGACCTATGCAGGCATTACATTCATATTCAGGCAACTCAATTTGCACATCTTCACAATATGCACCTAATCCCTATTTTATATACCATCTTTGATAAATGCCCTCTACATTGTTCAGTCAGGATGCCTATATCATAAATTATCCTCTCCATTGCTATGTCACCTTGTGTGACAGTCACATAGTATGCAATAACTGTGTAATAATATGACTATATTCACACAAGAGGTGTACACTGCAGTATATAATGTATTATGTACATACGTGATTACTGCTCATGCTACAACTGTCTTTTCTTTGTGGTGTATATGCATTGACATGCCTTCATCTGCTGTACAATACAATGTTTCACCTGTTCTCTTCCCCTGTGTTCATTCCTACAATTCATCTGTGTGTCAGTTTTCAATACACACACTTCCCCTGAATAATTATTTCTAATGCATGCAGTCTATTGCTGATCATTTGCAAAAATGTTATTCAGTATGCCTGAAACAGGTTTGCACACTGTTCTGTAATGTATACACTTTCATGTTATGTATTGAAACTGTATATATTGCTTTATTAAAATCCCTGGTGGTCATTGCGACTTTTTGCACAATTCCACAGATCTAGTTTGCCCATAGATAAACAGATGTGGATATCCTCAGGTTATCATGTTGCTTAACATGGTTTCCTGGCCAGCATCCCATTGTCACCAACACTTGCTGGCCATGAAACCACATTTGTTTACATTTAAGTGCTATGTGCAGCTTGCATATGGAATTAGCTCTGCTGCTCATTGCTTCACGCTAAGCCTACATGGAGTTTATCAAATCCCCATGAAAAATTTAGAATTGTTGTAATTTTATTAATTTAGTATTATGAAGAACATAGAGAATGCAGCTTGTCCCAAAGTGCCAAAGGGCAACACCCAAACAAGGAATTAAGAATCACCAAAAACAACTATTTAAGAATAATGTTGCCTATCATATAGGTACCTTGTGAGTGCATAGATAATGATACTGTGGTCATTCTGTAAAATTGAATGAAGGGTATCAGTATAGCCTGGTAATTTTTGATTATGCAGTGAAAACTCCCTCAGCAGTACCTCCGCAAGAGTCAGTGCTGAGTTCATAGGTTCATAGGTAAGTACTATATTAGCTGACCAAGTGGGCCATTTTAAGCCTAGCCAGTTTCCTTTGCATTGCTCAAATTAGCCTATCCCATTTGGTTAGGGATTGGCCTTACCCATTCATCCATCCAGCTATCCACAACCCATTTTTGCACATGGGATCTGGATGTCATTTCAATAGTGACAATCATCTAGACCCAAGATTCACACCTCCAGGTGGCCATAACCATCCCATGGTCAATAATTATATATTACCCCTAATGAGTATCACTGGGATCCCACCATATATATAATTTTGAGGGAATCCATGCATGGGATAAAACATTTAGGAGCTACCTCTGACCATTAGTAGTACAGAGGGCAGTCTTAAGGTAAATTCTCAGTTTCCTAGCAATAGATCCAAGTTGTGCTCAAATACAGACAGGGATGAACTTTGTTTTGTGTGGATGAAGAATCTGTTCCAGAGCAGCAATATCCTCTGTGAGATATATCCGTCTCTCCAAATTATTCTTTTAATGTTGCAGAAGAGGTTTAGATCACTACAATGACTATTTATGATGCTATTAGACTTGCTTATGTGATTCAATATCTGTAATAACAGAAAAAGTGGAATGGTGACAGTAGGCACAACAGAGATTATATGAAAAAAATGTTTCGTCTAAGAGAATTCAGACCAAGAGATAGGACTATATTGAAAGTAAATTGCTCAATGAAGTGCAACAAGCATTTAGACAGCTAAAGAAAAGGCTGTGTGTAGAGCCCATAGTCATAGCCTCTCACACCTCAAAATAATTCTCGGTACATACAGATGCCTCTGTAGTGGACACGGACACATTCTTTTCACAGGTTGCAGGTGAGAAGGAACCACCCATCTGGTATAATATGAGAAAGAGGAATAATTTCAAGAAGTGATATTTGCTTCTGAAACAGTGAGGAGAAATTGAAGTTTCTGTAATAAGTATGTTTGCAGGGGAAACATGTCCTGAAGTCAAAGTAGGGAAGAGAGTATCCAGGTCTCAGAAACTGGGTATAAAATACTTTATGCTAAGAAATAAAGACATGGCTGTGGATTCAATAAACTCTATGTAGGCCTAGCATGAAGACTACATAAAGTTTACATGTTTGTGCAGTGAGCAGACTTGCTAATTACATATGCATGCCACTCACCACTTTTAAATGTAAACAAGCACGGTTTCATGGCCAGCAACAGTGCTGCCAGCCAGGAAGCCACGTCAGGCAACATGGTCACCAGCAGACATGTGCACCTGTGTACCTATGGAAAAAGTAGGTCTGCAGAATTGTGCAGAATACTGCAATGATTACCAGGAGTATTCATAAAGAGATGTATATAGTTCCAATACATTACACAAAAGTGCATACAGTGCAGAGTATTGTGGAAATCTGTTTCAGGCATACTAAATAAAAGTTGTGTAAATGATCAGTAAGGGTACATAAACACTATAAATAAATAGTCAGGGGAAGTGTGTGTATAGAAATGGACACACCTTATAGGCACAAGGTACAAGGTTTTATTTTTACATGGGGTAATTAGCTGATCTTGGAATGACCCACAAGAAGTGTTAGCCTGGTACTAACTTAGGTGGGAGGTTGGCATAATGGTTAAGGTGTTTACCTTACAGACACAAAGATAAGGTTTATGAATGTGGTGAGAGAGGACATGCAGGTGGTTGGTGTGACAGAGCAAGATGCAGAGGACAGGAAGAAATGGAAACAGTTGATCTGCTGTGGCGACCCCTAATGGGAGCAGCCGAAAGAAGAAGAAGAAGACATGCAAAAGGCAGTGATGGCTGGTGACTTCAAATCAAAGGGGGCTGCAGGAGACAGCTGAATGAGTGGGATCAATGGGAAGGGGTGCAGCCAACTAGAAATAGGAGGAGCTCTGCTCAAAACCACAAAACTGTAACTTTAATTAAATACTCCTACCCTGGGTGCCAAACCGTCATCATGAGAGTCTAATCAAGACAAAATGAAGTGTAGAAGAAAAAAAATATTTCAATGCATTGGCTGCAAGACAGCTTACTTAATATCTAGATGGAAACAAAAAGGTTGTGAGGCATGAAAAAATAAATTACTTTTTAAATACATTACTGGAATGCCAGTCAAAATCCAGTATAAGAAAAGCAAGCAGTACTCAACTCAAACCACTTCTTGCACTGCAGTTCTAATTATAATTTATATTCAGCTTTATTAAAGTACCAAGTAACATGCTGAAAGTAGCAATCTCTGTGATACCCCCACTTGTAAAAATGTTTCTTATCTAAAAGAGACCTGCTGCCTGACAACAACTGTCTACTTGTTTCATTTGGAAAACATGATCAAAGTAAAAAATGAAAAGCAAACAATAAACAAGCTCAAGATACATTGATTAAAGGATTACTGCACAAGTTATGGACCACACATGACAGATTGGCATTCTGTTTAGTTTACAGGTAAAGCCTGCAAAGATGACTGCAAGTTTCCAACAAATGTAATGAGCTTTTTAAAATAATGTAATCCTGTCCTTTATTACGAATACTGTCATATGCATTTCAATACCCAAGGCTTATGCATTATCTAGTTATCTAGTTATGTAAGTATTCTCTGCATGGTAACAGCAGAAAGGCTTTCAATACTGGCAGTTCTTTAACAGTATGCTTAGTAAAGCTTACTTGCATCTTGCAATCTCAGACAAGCTTGCCTGATGGTCATTAAAGCATTGCTACTTATACACAGAGCAACAGGCACTTTCTGAATAATAATAACCATAAATCAACAGTATAAAAATATGACAGAAGCCAGAACATTCTGCAAAATCAAGGACAGATGAAAAGCCACTGTAGCAGTTGTGTTTACCTTGGATGGGGGATACTCTGCATATTTACACTGCATAACTGCTCCTTGCCTTGCTTAGACACATCCAGAGTCACTACATGGGGTAGTGCGGTGCAACAAGTATCTCACAATTTGAAATGTCTCTGGCTGACTGTGATGGCCCTGACACATTTGTCATACCTCTCAACCTCAGAGCAAGAAATCTGAACAAAGCCATACATAGAAGTGAGACAAAAGCCCAAAAATAAGGAAAAGTTTTAAATATTGCTCTTATAAACTTAGAAAGACAATATAATGGTAGGTCTTGCATTAGTATGAATTTTCTGAAGGGTATGAAATCTGAAACTCAAATATCTGAGATTATTTTGTAACTTCAGTCTTTAATGATTTGCCACTTATTTGCCAAAAAAACACAATCTTATGAAAAATGGACCACAAAATGTGATGCAAAAATATAAAATAACCACACAGTACAGCTTGGAACCTGTCAAAGAAGGGACACTTTTTAATATTAGTACTGATAACTTGAGCAGCTGACAAAATAAAAGAATCTACATGCATTTCTGAAATAAAAGTAACCCATAACTCTGATTATTACAGCTATTTTTTAAATGTAAACCCTCCACATTTTCTTCCAAAATTGCCATTTTGTGGAGGGATTATTAGGAGAAGAGTAACATTTTGAGCCAAAATCAGGGACAGTTGAGAGGTTTGGATATGCCTAATTCTATAAAGCAATTTATTTGCACGTACCTCTCAACCTGTTAATGCAGGAAATCTGGACAAGGCCTAATATATTGGGGAACATATAAACAGTACTAAAAATTGCTCTTGTATAAATTGAGACAGTTGATAGAATAACAGTTCTTGCTTTAGCATGCATTTTTCTGAAGGTTATGAAGTCTGAAACTCAGTGTCTGTCATTATTTAGTGACTTAATTCCTAAATGATTTGCCAGAAAAACACAAATTTTATGAGAAACAAACCAAAAATAAGAAACAAAAATCTATTCATTCTGTGAAAATCTGGACAGTTGAGAGGTATAGTTCAGCCGGGGCTGTCTTTGAGTTTGCTGCCCTTCCCCTTCACAAAATCATGGTCGAATAGAGCCTCCTCTCTGCAGTCATTCCAATGAACCATTACTTGGCTATTTCACCCCATTTACCATAAACACTAATGTGCATACTGCTTTACTTCTACAATGATTTGGGCTTTATTTGAAAGTGTTATTTTGCATTTTACAGCACAGACACTAAGACATCTGCTAAACAAAGCAATGCAGTCTCACAATGAAAACAAACTTAGCATTAAAACGTTTCTGCCCTTGAAACTCACATTAATTGAAATAGCACTGAAACCCACATTCAAAGAAAATACATTTGGCTACTGGCAGATAAAGATTAACTTTGGTCTATTTTCAAATGATAAGCCCCTTGGACACAAAAAAATACATGTGTTCTGTGATGCACCTTCCTGATTGCATTAAAATATTCCTTGTATAATGCAATACAGTTGTTAGAGGGTGTTTTAAATGTATTGTTTTGAACATTTTTCCAGTAAACAATGAAACAAAATGCATGCACCAGTAATGACAATACTGCCCAATTGAGAACATTTCCATCATAACCCTACTCAAACTTCCACAATCCACCAGTATCAGTAAATATGCACAATCTCTACAGAAGTAAAATTCATCTAAATAATTCTACATTAAAAATATCTGCAACTAATGAAGAGGTTGCTGCTAGCAAACAACTTCATATTTCATTGTTTCATCTACAAATAAAGTGCCTATTGCCCTTTAGGAATAAATTGCCTATATTACATTAAAAATGATAAGCTAGTAATATTGCAATAGGGAATGGATGGCAAATAATGGATGAGTTCATGGTTACTAGGTATTTATGCCAAAGAGGACATTCTCAAGATGGCAGCATCCACCCTGTTTACAACACAGTGCAATATCATCAATGCATCTACATATTGTGGGAGTAGAACCCACAGCCTTCTTCATCAAAAGCAAGCACACTACCTGTTGTGCTATTAACAATGGAAGCAGTTTTAGCATAAGCAGCACTAAACATTTATTCCCCTGCACCTCTCAGCTCCTTATAAAATCTACTCAATACTGAGCTGTATCTCTCAACTTTACAGCACAAGAAATCTGGAAAAAGCCAAAATGTATTGGGGAGGGACAAAAGCCAGGGACACATTTTAAACATTGGTTGCATAATCTTGGAAAGATGCTAGAATAAAATGATGTGTTACCACCATGCAGTTCACTGTCAAGACCTGAACCCAGGACCCTGTGCAAAAAAGTCAGAGCGACATACCACTATACCAAATCAGCTGTTTTGTGAAAGAGTGGAAGACTGAAACTTAAATGGTTACCATTTAGTGAATTCTGTTCTCACCATATCTATCAACCTTAGCACAAAAACCTGGATGAAGCCAATAATGGGGGAATACAGCCCTCAAACATATTCAGTGAATTCAGGTCTCACCATAGCTCTCAACCTTAGCTAATAATGGGGAATACAGTCCCAAAAATAGGGAAAATTTTCAAATATTCACCTTATAAACTTAGAAAATTGCTAAAATAAAAGTTTTTTTTGTTACTATGCACTTTCTGAAGAATATGAAGTTTGAAATTCAAATGCCTGTCAGTTTTATTTATTTAACATTTGTTAACCAGACTTGGAACAAAAGCCAATTTTCAGCAAAGGCCCAGGGATAAAAACTGCAGACGTGTCTTTGTAACATGGGAGGACACCAGCGCAAACCCACACAAACACAGGGAGGACATGCAGACTCCACACAGAAGGCACCCCAGTCAAGAATCAAACCAGGGAACTTCTAGCTAGGAGGCAATAATGCGACCACTGCACCATCAACTATTTAAGGAATTAAAAACTCAGAAACCACAGATTTTACAAGGAACAGAACAGAACAAAATATGAGGCAGAAATCTGCAAAACTTTCACAAATGGTGGTGGGTAGGGAATTCAGGCTCTTGATACCTGCACCCAAGCTACAGGGTTCAAGCCTGAGGTATTCTCTAACCACCAGCAATCTCTCTAGCCACCAGTACATACACACAAACACTGTTCATCCCGAGTCTCCCGTAACAGTAAACACACAGCTTCAACTTTCTCCTGCAATTAAATCATCATAATGGTAATCCTGCATTTGCTCTGGAATGCACACTTCTGGTTTCTTAGCTCTTTCCTGGCAATGTTCCAAGACTGCTGACTCGCAGTCCGATCCCCTTCCAGTCTATGCAGTTAGCACTGCATAGATGTCTGAGGAATCAGCAGTCTGGATTCACTTTGTATGGAGGATTTATAAGACTGTAGGACTATACCATTGTGGGTCACAGCTGGTGGGGGGGTTGCAGTCCTGCAGTCCGATATCACAAACCGCCATTGGCAAAAGGGTGTGATGAGGGCTGAGAACAATGAAACTATAATGTCTGTTGATGAGGATATCCTGCACATACTCAGGAATTGTGCTACATACAAGGGAGTGGTCATCACCGTGGGTACATGCTGGTGGAAATCAGCATACAATCTTCCTGAGTACACAGGTCACATGTTACTTGGTCTGCTCATAGGGGTGTGCTGTCTATATTGTAATTATCATATGTATTTGCTGTCATGCTGTCATAATGGAACTAATCCCCCCATGATTTTCTTCATCTACCATGTCACCATGGCTGTGGCAGCAATCCTTTGTGTGTGTCAATACTGTATGCATTATATGAA
This sequence comes from Protopterus annectens, assembly GCF_019279795.1. Taxonomy (NCBI): domain Eukaryota; kingdom Metazoa; phylum Chordata; order Ceratodontiformes; family Protopteridae; genus Protopterus; species Protopterus annectens. The sequence continues at coordinate 543,790,998 of NC_056731.1, forward strand.
TACCACACTTGGATTCAATGATTGCCCACAGTTTGCAGTCCTCCACAAAGCTGATTGTCAAAAGGATGTGTAACTCCTGAGAGACTTGCTTGGCTACAAACATCTGCATTACAAGCTGAAGCTAAGTGAAACTTGCAGTAGTGAATTTTAGTCTTCTGTTAAGTACAAACTTGCAGTTTTAAAAGTACTGTATTTTCATTTTTTCTGTTTCCTAACTGTGTGTTTCTGAACAGTGTGCTGTGTGTCTCTCTCTGCAGTTAGTTCCCTACCCTCCCTACCTGTTCCTGTGTTGGTATTAGTGTTGGTGGCTCTGGAATTGCCCGCCCCACCTGTAAGTCTGTATTAGAACACTCCTCCTGAGTCCATCTCATTTGTTTACTTAACCGAGTACAGTTAGATCATATTCTGAGTCTAGTTTTCACTCTACTTAATACAGAGAGAAGATTTGAGAAGGCCAGCCCACTTAGGTTCTTCCTTCCTCTCTTCTTGCACTTAAAAAAAAAATAGCACTTTATTCATTTGCTTTTACTGTATTTGTGTTTCCTCCTACTTTATTTTGCTTTTCTTAAAAGTACTCAATTTTATTTATTCTGCTGCATTTATTACTGCTTGGTCATAGCCTGATTAAATTATAACTGTTATTCTAAGTATTGTGGTTTAAGCACTTTGGCTTCATGCAGGCTGTATGATATTAAGAAGGTTTGTGGTCTGCACTGTTGTGGCAGGACAAGTAGCTTACATCCTTATAAGCTGGGAATTGCTGATTGAAGGCCCAGTGTCTGCTATTCTAAAAGTGCATTAGTTCTGGCTTAAGCACTTGGGCTTCAGGCCAGTTATCCTACATTAAGAAGTTTTGTGGTCTGCACTCTTGAGGGAGGAGAGGCTGGATCTGCCCTTCTGAGCTGGGAATTTCTGGTCACAGGCTTATTATGACTGCTTATTTGAACTGTTTCTTTCTGAAATTGGTGTGCCTTGTTGCTGTAGCATAGACCAGATTTGGGTCTGCTAAATCTAGCTTTGTTTGTATAACTTGAGCACTGATCCAGGCCATATTTTTTTGGAGAAGATTCCCCTGCATCCTAGTAAGCAGGGGTGCGAAGTTAGAACTTTTCTGATTGAAGACTGCTGGAACAGGGCTCAGTTTTGAGCTTTTCTCTGGTTAATTGGGTAACTTGTTTAAGTCAGTTTGTTTGTTTTCTATTGTTTTATATATATATATATATATATATATATATATATATATATATATATATAATATACAAAATGCACTTTATTCATCTGCTTTTACTGTATTTGTGTTTCTTACTGCTTTATTATTGGGGGCATTGACTACAATTCTGATCTGTGATATATAACAATAAGTATCATTTTCTGTGTTTTTAAACTGTTTTTTTGAGTGTATCTGTTTTATTTTCTGAAAAAAAAACAGACAAAAAACTATATATATATGTATATATATATATATATATATATATATATATATATATATATATATATATACACTTGCTTCCCACCTTTCTGAGCTAGTATAGTCCAGTTTTCAGGTTAGTGCTGAATTCAGGGCTCTGTAGTGTTTGCCCATACCTTACTTGGATAGAAGGAAGTTTCGCTGTTCACCTGTGAGAGAGGGGAGCTTTGAGCAGCCTATCTGTCCCTGGAGGAGTGGTTTCAGCCCAGAAATTAGTAGTTTATTGGCCATTTTGGGCTAATTTCTATCTCCTTCATTTCCCTACTATAAATACCATATTTGCCTGATTTTGTGTGCTGGGCAGCACCGGTTAGCTAGGGTAAAACTATTCCCGGCTCCACAAAGTCTCCTCTTCAATTTTTCCCTTGGAACTAGATAAACTTTCAACTTAAGCACTCAAGCTATTCATTTCTCAGCCTGGCACTTGCTCAAAATTTATAGCAAGCACTTATAAACCCTAGCACTAGACCCTCCTGTACTGTACAGAAGAACAAGGCTCTCTATTCGACCTTACCAGCCATCCAGTAAAACAGTTCACTGTACCTATCCAGGCATGTCCAAAGGGCAGTTTCAGGTGTACTCTCCAGATGAACTCATGAATATGGGCATTTTGAGGCAATGTTACAACTGCCTCATGTGCACAGACAACCCCTTCCTCCTACCACCAAACACTAATACATGCAAGAGATGCAGTTATACAGCCAAACTAGAGGCTAAGCTCTCTCAACCCAAGACTGGATTAGACAGTCAAGAGGAGAATGGAAATACTTGCATCACACCACCAGTCTTACATAGACTCATTAAACCAGCACCGGCAAAAAACACACATAAATACATGAAAACATACTCGGAGGCTCTAAATAAAAATCTGCAAAACCAACAGAGACCACCAAAGCAAGCATCCAAGCAACCTCCACCCCCCAACACAAACCACGAAACATATACTTCACAAAACCAATGTGCCATGCAATCACAGCCCTTAAGGCAAAATAACATACCCAACATACTAGTAATAGGTGACTCTATAATCAGGCACACTGATGTCCCACTCACTAGGCTGAATAAGGAGAAGGTTACTGTCAGCTGCCTGTTGGGTGTGAGGATCCGCCACATAACACAAACACTCAGGTCACTCCAGAACAAGTACAGATATGACTCTGTCATTGTCCATGTTGATGTGAATGACCTGAGCCGTACCTCCCTAGACTATATGAAAAGAGACATGGAAGAGCACTCTGATCATGTAGCCCAGGCTGGTATGACCCTGAGTAGAATCCTGCCCTCACCAAGAATGATACCACGGTATAAAGAAAAAATTCTTGATTTCAACAATTGGCTAAGTTTCTGGTGTCATTCAAAGGGGGTCCAGTGTCTGTCCACCTAGGATGACATGCTCAACAAGCCACACTGCTTCACTAGAGCTGGCTTGCACCTGTCACCCTTAGGCTTTCGAATACTGGCCAAGGCTCTTGCCACCCCCATAGTGCTTTTTTTAGGCAAGGCTCAAAAGACAAACCCACTGCTGTAAATAGCACAAGTAACAAAAAACTGAGGGTAATGCTACTCAGTGCCAGAAGTCTAAACCTTAAAATGCATGCACTCAAGGCACTCCTCAGTATGGAGAAAATTGATATATGTGTAGTAACAGAAACCTGGTTTAGGCACCAGAGGGCACCCCAGCACTACCTGGCTACAACTCATACTATACATTTTGGCCACTGAACCCAAAACAAAATACAAAAGGCAGGGGTGTATCCATATTTATCAAGGATACCCACACCTCCAGGTTAGTGGCACAGCACAATGCTTCGGAGATCATCCATGTGCAACAAATAATGGGAAAAAACTGCAATTCAAATTGTAGCTTGCTACAGATCACCCACCATGTCCCAGAACCCCCATTCTGTGTTTCTGGAAGCACTGGGAAACATAAAGGTCCTGCTAAACACTCTAATATTGGGTGATTTCAATTACCCGAACATTAACTGGGAGAATTACTCAAGTACTAACTCTCTTGCCCAACTTTTCCTAGAATTTATAAACTCAAACATCCTGGTTCAACTGGTCAACACTCCCACCAGAGGTGACAACATATTGGACCTGGTCAGCACCAACATGGGTGACTGGTGTTCCACACCAGAGGTCAACCCATCGCTGGTTAGATCTGACCATAAACAAATCACTTTGGATATCCATATTCCGCCCCTGGACAAGAAAACCACCATGAAAAACTTTTCAAAAGCAAACTTTACATTACTTAAGACTCGAGGTGGAAAGTTTCAAAGCCCCCATGCTGAAGGATAAGACTGTCCAAGCTGCAAAATCCTTTACTAATGCATTCTACGGGCAGCTACAAGAATGCATGGATAATGCCATTCCAAGCAAAACCAAGACTCACTACTCCAAGAAAAGGAAACCAGTCTGGTGGACTCCTGCCAAAAACAAGCTATACAATATAGGGAGGAAACTAGTACAGAAAAGAGTAAAATTCCAAGAAGGGAAGACATCCATGATCAGTATCAGCAAGAAACTCTGATCCCTCGTAAAATCATCCAAGGCAAGCTTTGAAAGAAAAATTGCCAAGGACTCCAAAAATAACCACAAGGCATTCTTTAGCTATGTCAAGAATCTAAGTGGCAATGCTCAGATCTGCTCGGAGTTAGCACAGAATGGCACAAAATACACTGAACCGACTGATATCGCCAACATCCTGGCTGACATGTTCACCGCAAACGTCACCCCCCCTCACTCCCAAAAGAGCCCATAACCATACCAGAAGAATGTAGAGTCCCTGAAATCACAGATACTCAGGTTAAAACAGCCATCTCCAAAGCCAAAAACACAGCATCAATGGGACCGGACAGTGTCCTAGGCTGCGTCCTACATGAGCAAAGATGAACTAACCCCTCACCTAAACACACTGTTCAAACTCAGCCTCTCCACAGGCTACATACTCATAGAGTGGCACACGGCAATGGTTATTCCACTCCACAAAGGTGGAGCCACAACAGACCCCAGGAACTATCGCCCTATATGCCTGACTAGCTTGGTCTGCAAGGCTATGGAGTGCATCATCATGGAACTCATTAACAGAGACATTAGGAACCTCGAAACACTGGACCCTATCCAGTTTGGCTTTGTTAAGGGCAGATGATGCCTCCTAAACCTGGTGGACTTCTATGAGACAGTTACCAAGGCTATAGACGAGGGAAAGGTGGTACACACAGCCTACCTAGACCTCGCTAAGGCCTTTAACACCAGTCCCCATTCTGGTATTATAGACAAGCTCACCAGCCTTTCCATAAACCCCTACTTCACAAGATGGGTTGCCAACTGGCTCATGGACAGAACCCACATGGTGAGAGTTGCGGGAGCTAGGTCCGACTCTAAACCGGTTACAAGTGGCATTCCCCAGGGCTCAGTCCTAGGACCCCTCCTGTTTGGCATATACTTCTCAGAGGTACAGGCAAGCACAGGAGGACTATGGCTGACCAAGTTCGCAGACGACTGCAAACTAGGGGCTATAACTGACTCTCTGGCTGACACAGACATCCTCCAAAAGGGTCTCACTGAGACGGATATCTGGTGTCAAAATCATGGCCTCAAGCTAAATGCCAAAAAGTGCATAGTCATCCCCTTTGGAAAAAACAAAGTACTCACAAAATACCACATAGGTGGTAGTCCCCTAAATACAGAAGATGTAATAAGGGATCTGGGGACCCAAGTAGATAGTAATCTCACCTTTGATAATCACATTGCCAAAGTGGTTAGAAAATCCTTCTACATGGCCCACCTAATCACAAAAGGGTTCACATCTTGATCAAAAGAGGTCATTGTGCCCCTCTACTCATCACTCATCAGATCCATCATAGAGTACAATGCCCCATTTAGGATGTACCTTACAAGACACCTGCAACAGCTGGAAAGACCCCAGAACTACCTCACCAAGAGGATCACTGGCCTCAAACAGATGCCCTCTGCAGCTCGACTGAAGAAACTCCAGTGGTACTCGGTTGCATACTGCCTACTCAGAGGTGATCTCTGCCTGACATACAAGGCCATGTCCAACCCAGAATTGATGGACATGCTCCACCTAAAGAAAACCTTATGCCTTCGAGCCACACACTTTAGGGATCTAAAACTCACCACAACAATAAATAGGAAGTGCTGGAAGGATAGATTCCTGTCCCAGAGACTTCCCATGCTTTGGAACAAGATCCCAATCTACATTAAGCAGAGCTCCTTCTAACACTCTTCAAAAGAAACCTTGATGAGTGGATGGGAAACAGAAAGTTTATCTCGGGGATCACTTCAGTGGCTCTGCTGGACAGAGGCAAAGGGAACTAATCTAAGGGGGTGGTGAAAGCCAACACATTCTGGCTAGGCATATAAATGCCTTTGGGCAGATAGCCTAGTAACAACTTATGAACCTATGAACCTATGTAAGTCAGTGTTGATGTCTGAGATTTAAAAAATGGACAGGAAAGGGCCTAGCACAGAGCCCTGAGTTATGGACCTGGTCACTGGACTCTAGATAAAGGTGACTTTACACACTGCAGCATATTTATCCGTCATGCATGTGATCCAGTTTTCTACCCACTTGGTGATGTAAGATACTTGAGATAGCTTAGCTGTAATACCTGACTGTGGATTTGTGTCAAATATCTTGGGCAGGTCAAGTTACACATGATGATAGTGTTGTCATCATGCATGCTCATGGTAACTTTCTTGAAGACATTGAACCGATGTAACAGACATGATGTAGTTTTAAATCAAACGTGGGTTTTGGTACATGGTCAGAAGATTTGCTATGTCCTTTTACAGAAGGTCCATGATAACTTCTTGGCCCACTTTACAGAAGAGGAGAGTCAGGATAGGTCTATAAGTCAATGCATAAGGTGATCATCATCCCCAGTCAGAAGAATGCATGTTGCTGTACACCCTTCTATGGGAACATAGGCTGTCTGGAGGCTGTGTTGAAGTATGGATCAAACTGTGTCTGGTAGGTCCATGTTTTAAGTCATGCTATAGACAACTTGTGATGTCATCAGAGCCCACTGATTCTGTGCTACCAGCCATAGGAGCACACTGATGAGCTGCCTTCCTGAGAAAGAAAACTGAGCAATATTTGCATGTATACTTTGGCAGATAGCCAGTGGTGGTAGGAAGATGACGTGTGAGACAAACTGTCAGCTAGCAGATTGTTTATTATCCTGATTGGATATGTCTGGTGGCATCTACACACAGATATGTGTTTAGTTGTGCATTTCACTTAACATTTCATATGTATTAGAATAATTGATTTGTGAAAAGACCTCCAAATGCAAACTTGGCCATTCATCACATTCTACACACTGTTGCTATGCACACAGTCTACAACTGTACCAATGTCACATACTTACATCACTTGCACAACATATGCCTATATGTGTTTCATGGGCAAGCTGTGTTTGAGGAGCCTGATTTCATATCAGGACACATTACAAATCAGTTGTTTGTGGCTCATGCAGAACATCTCCTGACACAAATGCTAATAGCCACACAATTGTGCTGCTGACCACATCAGTAATCATTTGGCATAGAAGCACAAACACACATACAATGAATTCCACAAGGTTGTAATCGCATCAAAACGTGATACATTGATCGTGTATATCACAGCATTACAGCATGTGTATGAAACAAGACTTATATGACAATGTAATCAGTATATAAATTAATATTGATGTCTTGTCACAGAACATTTAATGATGGTATGGTGACACATGCACATCTATGCCATACTGTGAGTGTCATTGTTATGGCAGAATGTGAACTGTGTAGAAGGTTGAGCTTCTCCACTGCAACAACACATGTCCTTATATGCCAAAAATATACATAAAACTGTATCATACCATATCAACAGTTCTCAGGAGGCATATCCCTACAGCTGTTATAGAAGGAGTGTGCACTACAATGGCAGCAATGGCCATCAATACATTAGCTCACATCACAGATTCTAAAACCCTTTTGTAGCCATACTGTATATCCACACCTCAATATAGTGCATGTCAGTGGTAGCAATGTCAACTGTTCACAGGGTCATAGGACATTATTAGGCTAATGGCCAATACCACATAAAATCCTAGCCATTATTATACCATGAAATAAATTCCTGTATCTATAAGATGGAAGATTGTAGGTCTATTGTGCACTCCAACGCCCAGGTGAGAACTGCTCTCTCCAAGGCAAAAAACACAGCATCCATGGGACCGGATGGTGTGACAGCTGTTTAATCTTAGCCTCACCTCAGGATACTGCACTCCAGGAGTGGCGCACGGCGCTGTGGTCCCACCACAAGGGCGGTGTCTCCACCAACCCTGGAAATTACCGTCCCATTAGCTTGACAAGCCTTATCTGCAAAGCCATGGAGAGGATCATAATGGAACTCATAAATAAAGACATAGGGAACTTGCAGACTTTGGATCCAACCCAGTTTGGCTTTGTCAAAGGCAGATCATGCCTTTTAAACTTGGTTGACTTTTTCGAGACAGTCACCAAGGCCATTGATGAGGGAAAGGCAGTCCATACAGCCTACCTTGACCTGGCAAAGGCCTTAGGTATCATCAAAAACTCATCAGCTTGAATGTAAACCCATACATCACAAGATGGGTTGCAAACTGGCTAAGTGACAGAACACACAGGGTCAGAGTTGCTGGAGCCATGTCAGACTCAAAGCCTGTCACAAGTGGTGTCCCACAGCATCTACTTTTCTGAAGTACAAGCGAGGGTTATGGCTGACAAAGTCTGCAGATGACTGCAAACTACATCTGACACAGATATCCTTCAGAAGGGCCTCACAGAAATGGATAACTGGTGCCAGAGCCATGGCCTAAAGTTAAATGCCAAGAAATGCATAGTTATAAAAACAAGGTTACCCATAGCTACCATATAGGTGGCAATCCACTGAGCACAGAAGAAGTCATCAGGGATCTAGGGACCCAGGTTGACAGTAGCTTGACACTCATGTTGCTAAAGTAGTTAGGAAAACCTTCTACATTGCCCACCTGATCATGAAGGGATTCACATCTAGATCACTCATTAGACCTATGATTGAGTACAATGCCCCATTCGGAATGTATCTGACCCGACACCTGCAGCAGCTGGAAAGGCCCCAAAAGTTCCTCACCAAAAGGATAAAGGGTCTCAAAAATATGTCTTATGCTGCCCGACTGAAAGAACTCCAGCTCTATTCAGTCTCATACCGCTTGCTCAGAGGTGACCTGTGCCTGACATATAAGGCCATGTCAAACCCAGATTTGATGAATATGCTTCACCTCAAAAAATCTAGATCCCTCAGAACCACAAGGGGAGACTTAAACCTTGACACGGTTATTAATAGAATGTGCTGGAGGACAGATTCATCACCCAGAGACTCCCTATGCTGTGGAACAAAATATGTGAGGCAAAGCACTGGCTGGCCTTGTTCAAGAGGAATCTTGACCAATGGATGGGAGATGGATTACTTCAGTGTCACTGCTTGACAGAGGCACAGCAAAATAATAGGCATAGTTTTCTTCAAACTAAAATAAATGCCCTTGGGCAGATAGCCTAGTATGAACTTATGAACCTATGAACCTATGAACCTATATGAGCATATTTGTTGGATTGCATTGGGACATGTACAGCACACCCTGACAGAATTAGCAATCATGTATGCAGTGTTCTGGAGATAGCTTGCAAAGGCTCATGTAAGGATTCTGCTTCATGGTGTGTGTATACATATTTGACAGGATATCCTCCACTCCTCTGCAGGAAGGATGTCATGTGGCCAGAGGAAAAAGGAAAATGGTAGATGCATGGTGCTACATGAAAAGTTCCCTGAATGGTAGTGAAATGAAAAGTGGTTCCAAAGATCATACAATGACCATAATGCACCACACACACACACGCACACACGCACACACACACACACACACACACACACACACACACACACACACACACACACACACACACACACACACACACACACATCACTGGGGCTGATTTGGATCTTGCATCTGTGTACATATAGAAGATAAATGCCATGTAATGTCACACTAGCAACACCACATATGTCTGAGTGTAACACTGTCATGTTGCACTTTATGGAGTATGATAGAATCATTGTATGCCAAGGGAAACATGTTTGAAGGAGTGTAGGTCATGGATGTTGACTCAAATCCCTGTCTAAAATGGTCTCAAAAGTGATAGGTGTATTTATATTCAAGCAAGTTTCCTGCTGTCAGATTAGACCCCCTATATGTGTAGATAAAGTAGATTGAAAACACACTAGCTAATGTTACTGCTACAGCACAAATTTGCCTTGAATACTGTCAGAGTGAATGTTATACAGGATTGTATCATCACTGTATTCTACAATGGGATGTTAGGAATAGGGTTTAACATAGCTGTGGACTCAAATATCTTTCTAAAATTGTCACCATACTGATCATTCACTGCAATGAGAATGGAGCCCCTACATAAGTGTTTACAAATAAAGTACTTAACACAAGCATTACGGCAGAAGTCTGGCTTTTACAGTGTCAGACAACACTTTATACATGACGACATTAGCAGTGTCTGGTGAGAAGAGGATGGTAATAGCAGTGTCCTACATGCAGGTGTAAAATGATCTCTTGAATATTAACCAACTCAACACACACACACACACACACACACACACACACACACACACACACACACACACACACACACACACACACACACACACACACACGTTAACTGCAGCAAGAAGAGAACCCCTACCTAACTAAATACACTGACTAGAAAACTCAGTATTTAATGCAAGTGTCACAGCACAAGTCTGACTTGGAGAGTGTCAGACAACACTTTATAAGTGATGATATCTGCAGTGTCTGGTAAGAAGAGGATGGTAACAGCACTGTCCCACATACAGGTGTAAAGTGGTCTCTTGAATGTCAACAATCTGAACAAACACGCACACATACCAGTTGACTATAGTGAGAACAGAACCCTTACCTAAGTACTCTGACCAGAGATCTCAGTATTTAATGTAAGTGCCACAGCACAAGTCTGGCTTTTATAATACTGCAGGACAGTTCATAGTGGATGACATCAATGGATATTTCAAAGATCTTGTGAGGTCTAAATTAAATGGATGTGTAGGCATGTACAGCTGTCAAAATATTTGTACTTCATGAGATTGTATCAAACACTAAAAGATTCATAGTTATACTTTTCTGACTAAACAGACACACACAACAATTGACTGCAGTGAGGTTAGAACTTCTACTAACTAGGTACATTAGCTAGAGAACCTAGTACTTAACTCAAGATCCACAGCACAAGTCTGACTTTTACAATGCTGCATGACAATTTATAGCGGATAACATTGTCACTGACTGTTTGAGAGAAGATGTTGTGAGGCCTGAATTAAATGGGTGGGTAGGCATGTACAACTGTCAAAATGTTGGTACTTCATGGGAATGTACTGGTGACTGAAGGATACACAATTATGCTCTTCTGACTAGATTTTCACACACACACACACACACACACACACACACACACACACACACACACACACACACACACACACACACACACACACACACACACACACTCACTACAGTGAGATTAGAACCCCTATCTAACTAGGTACACCAGCTTGGGAATGCAGTACTTAACACAAGCGCCATGGCACAAATCTAACTTTTATAATGTCATACAACTTATAGTGGATGACATCATCATTGGATGTTTGAGAGAATATTCTTGGATTCCTGCATGAAATTGATGGTGAGCCATGTATGACTGTCAAGATATTGATGTTCTGCATGTTACCAAATTGATGAGTGTTCAAAGTTTAGTATTTGTTATTGTGTTTCCAATGTGCAGGGTATACTTTAAGATACAGCTTTAGAAGCTATATGCAAACAGCTGTTCACATTACTACAGGTACTAAAAAATCTAAACATGTATTATCAGAATAAAGATGTACAAGTATCTAAGAAAGCATTTTATATTTATTTCTATAGTGTAGTTGATATATTTTGGAAAAAGTATTGAGAGAACAAGTTTCACATGCTTGGGTGCAGGTATCACATAGCTATAGTGTAAATATTTGTTCTTTCCTTAAAATGTGCCTTCCATTTGGTTGCGTTTTACATGTACTTTCATGGGATGAAAACTAAATGGACAGTAAATGTAAGTAATACATGCTAATGTGCACTTTCCATAGTGTACCACTAATCAGCTGGTTTGCATGATCGATGGCAAAGTGTGCATGCAAGATACACATTTATACAGCTTTCCTTGTTTGAGTGTAGTTAAGTGATGAGCAAACATGAGCCTCAGCTTCACTGATAAATTCATGAGAGTTTGGTTTGCTTTCCTCTGTGCAAACACATTAAGTGGAGAGGCTCAGCAGTCAGTACTGTGGATAGTACTGCATGTAAGAAACACACCTGTTGCTTAGATGACTCTGTGGCAGCAGGTGTAAGTAAACAGACATATTTCCTCTGATCCCAGATGATACAGGGTTCAAATCCATGTGTATCTAATACTTTTTAAATACGCATTTATAATAAAATGAAATAATTCTTAAACTAGTCTAACTGTGTATTTCCGTAGCATACTGTGTTTAAGCAGCATTGCACAGAGGTAACCACATCAATGAAGAGCCATTCACAGTCACTTAGCATTGGTGCACAATGCCAAAATGTGTGCAATCACAGAGGACAAAAAATGAAGGGCTTCACGGGATTGTTTTCACTTATGTGTATGGTGTGTGATTCTATTTTTTTACCTAGATTAAAAGTGTTAAAATGAGGTAGATAGGAAAGTGCTGAAACTGGGGCAAGCAGGGGGAAGAGCAAAAGGTAAAGCAATATAGGGATGTGCAGGAAGGACATATAAACAAACTATAGGCTTCCACTTCTTTAACAGTGTAAAATGAAAATATGTACAGAATATTAGCTGAATTTGTGCTTTCATCTCAACAAAAAGGGGTGACAACAATGCAGTCATGTTGTACAGCCAACTGGATTATATCAAGCGTGTCAAGAAGACATATGTGCAAAGTGGAGAACTATGTATGGGGCAATGTTTTTTTTTTTTTGTGAGACACGTTTCCATTTCCTACTTTTTACTTCAGAAAGAGGGGAATGTAGGGTAAGGGGCATAGGTATTTCTAGGTCAGGTAAGCAGGGTAGGTGAGGAAGTGGATGCAATCAAACAGGATAAACAAGACAAGACATAAATATGGTGATAGACACAGCAGCTTGGGGGATGCCATGATTAAGACTTGGGAGAGGACATCAGATGCCTATACCCATAAAAACATGGGGACAGTCCTCACCCACAGAACTGTCATCACTGCCCCCCTACTCCACTGACTGTTGGAGTGCTTGACATCTTTTAAACATACAATATCAGACATCATCCTCTCCATCTGGTATAGGCATGCATCAGTGGTGTTGTGCACAACCCTATGCACCAAGCCTGGCAATTCCTTGCAGGTGACAAAATCCCCACCTATACCACTACTCAAGGAATGTACCACAGCACTAGCTGCTGGGCTAAAGCTACTTTGTGTGGAGGGCCCAGGTAGTGCCAGGTCAACAAAGGTAATACTGCCAGGTTGAATCCCAGAAGTGCTGGGCATCAGAGCAGGAGCCAGTGGAGTAGGGGCAGGCAGAGCCACAATAGTTGGCCTACCTCCCTGTGCTCTTAAGCATTTTTTGAGTTGTTAGAAATGGATGACATAAAAATATTGTGACAACACATATAAAAATAATATATATATATATATATATATATATATATATATATATATATATATATATATATATACATATATATATATATATATATATATACATATATATATATATATATATATATATATATATATATATATATATATATATACATATATATAAAGGTTGGGTAAGAAAAAAAAGAGATAATGAATTATTGCAGTATAAGTATTTTATTTCTACTTTTACATTTAAGTATACTTAACAACAACTACAAACTATAACTGATGGTTGCTCAAAGTAAACCTTACAGTGTGCATATATTGTATATATGTTTGGTCAAATTATACAGATTAAGTTAACAGGAGGGCATTTATGCCACTTCTATTGAAATTATTATGTAATATTTTTAAATGATTTTACTATATATTTGTTATTTGAACCGACGTCTATACAGTATTAGAATTTATTCCTACAGTTGACTTGTGCTACATAATGAAGCACGCATGCTTCATTTTACAGTTAGGATATGCATGCTTAATTTGCTACTATTATATAGAAGAGCAATACTTTAAATAAAATAATAGTTATATTGTGCTGTATACATACAACTTGCTTCCCTCAGTCTTTCTAAATGCTCAGCATGGACTTTCTTGTTCACCATTATCTTCTGGTTGTAGAATAAAAAGAAGAGAACAAGAGAAGAACATTATGCATACCAGTCTTGCCTATATGCTGCTGTCTATCTAGTTCAAATTCTCTTTATCTGTATACTTACACCACTGTGGGATGTCAGCAATCCTAAACTCAGTCAGCCACTGGTTGAGTGTATCCTGCTTGCCCCTTTTGATGTTGTTAAAATGGTACCTTCATTGTTCTCCAGTGTGTAGAATGGCAGTCAAACTGGAGACAGCCTTGACCAGACTATTCCATGCATCAGACTTGTACTGAAAGCTGGTATAGTCAACCTGCAAGAGCCTTTGGATGTGACACTTTACAAGGAGTCCAGCAAAGACTCTGGACTCCTCAACACCCCGCCTTTGAGCTCTAAATTGGATACCTTCCCTTCTACCTCCAGACATGTCTGATCAGCGCAAACCACAACAGATAGTAGTGTTTTCCCACCAATTCATGTTATCACATTTATTACTATGTGCAAACCTGAGCAACCATGTCAACTGCATTCGTGCAATATTAGGTTGCGAGCAACAGTGCCAAACAAAAGAAAGCAGTTTTTAAACTAGCAAGATTAATCTAACAACTGGCATTAGTTTATGGGCTGGTTGCTGCTGTATACTGTTAGGTGATTGAAATTTGCATAGATGTATTGGGGACATAAATGTTATGACCTGACACTTATTTGTGCGGCTTTACACACTGAAAAATAATTAATTTGTACAATTAGGAATTCAAACATATGCATTTGAGACAAAACATTTTCTTCCACACAGGTCATTTTTTTCATCCTTGCCACAGAAGAAGTGCACACTGGACATGCTCCTTAATTATTTATAAATACACATGACAGACTGAGGGGTTAACAATGTATGTGTGTGACCTGACAAGATCCTGGTTTATACAGTCATGTGAGTATGTCTGTCATTCAGGTCTGAAGGCCATCCAAGGCTAGAGAAGACAATTACAAATACAGAAAGAGAATATTCAGTATACCCTCTGTCACACATATAATTCACATGAGCTTCACTGCTATATATACTTATTATTTATAATTATACTTATTTTTTTTTGATTGAGTGGACAAGTATTAATAAAATTGGGAGTGTGTTACATTAGAACCCTGGCACACCTGTATTGTGAGCATTAACTTATACCAGTTGCTACAGGAAAGGTTGAGCTACAAGTGTATTTTTAACATTCATTACCATGCAGAGTGTTCGTTGCAACTAATACCTTGTTTGTCAGACCTGCTCATTAGTTATACATATATATTAGTGAGCTGAGTGTTTAAACATGTATGCATGTGATATGACAGCTCAGAAAATAAATGTTTAATTGTAGAACCATAATTCCACTGATACCCACAGTAACACATTTAATATATCTGATAGCATGTGTATGTCCAGTATATCTCTTGTAGATAGTTATTACTTTTAATTATTGTTCATGTTAATTGCAATATAAAATAAACTGGAACAACAGGAATAAAACTTTGGACTTTCCTGGATTAGGATCAAAGCTCACATGTACTGCAACCCTATACTTACACTTGCTGCCACAGGAATAGTTAAGGAAGAGCTGTATATTTTCATATTCATTATTAAGTAAGTGTGTTGACCATTGAACAACACCGCTTAACATGTTTGTGCAGTGGCAAACCATGGAGGATACAATGCATCCATTTTGAAATTACCTACTGTCTGCTTCCTGTCTGCAGGTGTTCTGGATCTGCAAGTATTGGGAAACGTTGCTAACCATCCCTCAATGCTAATTTTGCTCAATTGTCAGAAAAAATGCAACAATGTATCTGTTTTTGAAATTGACTGCTGTCTGCTTCCTGTTTGCAGGTGTTCTGTCTGCTTTGTGTGTGGGACATTAGTCCAGGTTTGTTAGTTAAGCAACTTGCAAATGTGACAGGCAAAGTTTACCTTGTTTTATCCTTGTGAGTAGTGTTTATTAGATTTCATACTTAAAAGACAAATGAGGGACTTGAACCATAATCTACACATAGTATATACTGTGCAGTTCATTGTGTTTAGCAGGTGTGCTACACACAGCTGATTCACAGGTGTAGTTTATGTAGTATCATAGAAGTATATTATATGAAATTTATTGGCTTAAGCTGCTTTACCATGTTTATGTAAAGCCATGTGCTACGCAAATAGTGATATTAAAAAAAATAATAAAAACATAAACAACATTACAAAGGAAATGTTAGTATACACTAATGATTTTTACACAAGTCTATATTTGAATTGTCACACCAGTGAACCTATACAACACAGTAAGAGCGTCTTATCCCTCTTTACCACAGAAACAGCATTGCAGCAGGAATCCAAATCATTGTGCATATAAACAAGTCCCATTTCATCCACAGTATTAACAAGACATATAACACTTGTACATTCTCAGTTGTTTGTACATGTGTTAGTTACATAACTAGTGTAATGACTGATTATACAACCATTTATGAGTATGTCTGCCGTAATGCAGCTCTGTCTTCTCCTTGTATTGTGTTCATTCTTCGCTCATCTGAGCAGTGCTCTCAGACATGCAGTCTGTAAGGCATTTTGTATCATTGTCCTTAAAATGTATGAGAATATTAAATGACAATAATATACAGTTTTCAACAAAGGCAGGGGAGTTTGGATATTAGTGAACAGGAACTGAGAAATGTGTGCTGCTTACTTCCATTTAAAACTTTGATACAATTACTTCTACACTTTGTAAGTGTATCCTGGCTGACACACCCACTGCTGGTAAGGGAGTTTGAATTGTTTTGTATTCCTTCTCCCTCACACAGTCCATTCACAGCTCCAATCTGTTAGCAACAAACACTGAGGTAGTGCCTACACAACTCCAAAAGTTTGGAATTCTGTAATTCTAATGAGTTTGTACCTTATTGCATCTTCACTCTGTTCATAGACATGAGTCTACACCATAAAAAAGTAACTGTGTAGCTAGGGAACTTCAACATGAGAGGAGTTGTGTATTTGTAGAACACATAAGATTGAATTTCCTTTTAATTTATGTGCACAGAAGGCTTCTGATGTTGCAAAGGTATGCTTGTATTTTTCAGGTACATGCTAGATTTATTCACACGTTATGAAGAGAAATGTTTTATATATGCATTAGGGGATTAAACTGGGGTTTACCTGATATCATCAAAATTCCACTATGTCAAACTTTAGAAACACGAGATGACTTTGTCGAAAATGGACTTTATCGAACGTTCACATCACTGGGTTTTTACTCCAGGAAAGGAGACACTTGGCCACCATGGGGAAATGTCCCCTTTTCCCCACTATAGTGCAATCTTGGAGTTGGTATATTTAGTTGGGGGGTGTGGGGGACAAAGCCCCTCACTTGGGCTGGTTTGATTGCTTAAGTGTGTTTGTTTTACTATTGTTTTATTCCTTGGATTCTACAAACTGTCATTTTCTTGTTATTTTAGGGGTGAGAGAGACAAATACTATTTGTGTGTTTCCACATCACAAGTTGGGTTTCAAGATTTTTGCTCTTGCTATTGTGTAGTCATTCTGGTATTTCCATGTGTGTATGGGGAAAATTGTATGTAATCAGTGGCATATTGTAGGATAGCATTCAGGAATTGATGTAGGATCCTGAATGCTGATGCCAATGATATCCCCAGCATATGTCCAGTTGACCTCTGAAAGGTTCCTGTAGCTAAAACTCTAAATGCTACACATATCTTCCTCTCCTCAGATATTGGTTCCCTTTGGTTTGCCCTTGCTATCAGTTGTGGATGTCAGAGGTTGCAGATTTCCTGTAGTGTGTCTCTATCCACCCTGTAGAACTCCAAAATTTCCACATCATGCAGACTATGGTAAGATTATAGGGGTCTAAATACCCTTGTCCTTCTTGGCCAGGGTCAATTTGCAGCAGCAACAGCATAGACTTGTGCTTGCTGCACATATATATGTCTAACAACAACAACAGTCTTTCCATGTAGAGCACCTTCCATGGCTGTATTCCAATAGGCTTTGGAATTTGCAGGGAAAACCTACACTGACTCTACATGATTGCTTTATAACTTGTTGAACAGATCATCCATCTTGCATTGGTTGATTATCATACAATTCAACTACTTATGCTGTAATTGGCATGCCACAATATTTACTGTGTTTGCACAGCTCTAGACACTGTGTATAGCCACTTAACCACAAAACAGTACGCTATCATGTGCGTGTAATGCCCCAAAGCAAACATGGTCTTAGCCAACCATGTAGGCTTTATTGAATCTGTACCATAGTCTCAAAGTTTAAAAGCAGTTTGCTCAGACAAAAATAGAAAATATGGCTAGAGAGAAAGTACACATAAAGATATATAGAATATCAAAAAAGCAGCACCAGATGGACAAGTTACAAGAATTCTTAAATTAGAGTTGTAGAAGAATCCTAGACTGCATGAAATAGTGCTGCTGTATTGGTTCCCAAGACAGATGGGTCTATATGATTTTAAAATTACTTCAAAAAGTTAAATAGCATATCTAAATTAGATTAACACCTCATGCCAAAAGTGAGTTAATTGTAAGAGAATTTAGAATTTGGGCAAAAATAGATTTCAGTCAACTTTAGATTTAACCAAATCCTACTAGCCCAAGATGCTAAGAAGAAAATGGAGTTTTCCACACCAAGTCGGCACTTCCATTATAGAATGTTACAGTTTTTGATCTCAATGGAACACTTACGACATTTTAGAATTTAGGGGATAAAATCTTTAGACCTCACATCGTGTATGCAAAAGTGTACCTGGCAATGCTGTATCATTCTGTGGAGACTGGAAGACCCACCTATTCAAGGTTCAATCCATTTTACATTACTTGTACTAAACTAATCTAATGGCTAACCTAGCTAAGTGCAAGTTAAGTGAAGAAGAAGCACTCTATATAGGCTTTGTAATAGGACAGGGAATTGTGAAACCACAGGGTGAAAAAGTTGAAACAGGGTAATAATGGCCAACACCAACCACGGAAATGCAAATCAAGGCAGTGTTGGGCCTGTTTGGATATCATCATATGCTTGTTCCTGATTTTTCTACTATAATTTGCTCCTTGACTGAAGGATACAGTGAAGGTAAAATGATCTAAAGAAGTAGAACAAGTATTTAGAGAACTAAAGAAAATGCTGTTTGTAGAGTTCATATACATAGAACCTGGCTTCTCAAAATGATTCTTAGTATATATAAAAAATTCACGGAGTCTGAAGCTCAACCACCACAGTGCTTTATTGCACAAGCTTCACCAACTGGAAAGACAAAAATGAGAAAACTGGTTCTCCACAACTGACCTAGGTTTCATCAAATGACTTCTTCAGAGTGTGTTGAACCAGTATATAACCACAATCAGTAATGACTCACTAATTACAACAATTATCACTTCAAATAAATTGACAATTAATGTATTATTAAAAATATTCATAGTTAAAAAATACTCTGTTAAAAACACATAAATATCACAAAAAACTACCCCACCTAAAATAGTAACTAACTTGTGTTATGTATAATCAAATAACTTATTATAATGAACTATGTATATGCATAACATATCAAATACATTAAATATATAAATAAAATATATATGTTAAAATTAAAATATTTTTGTATTATAGTTATAGTACTGATAGTGTACAAATGTTAAAAATGTTTAATTTAATAGTATGCCATATAGTATATTAATTGATTTTATATGTATTGTCCTTATGGGTGTATTTATCCCAAAATATGCCTTAATCTCAAGAAGGGCTTGATTGACACAAACTCATTTAACCCTGGATGTGAGTGTGCATTTAGTTTAAATTGCCATTTAATTTCACAAACATCTAAATGAAATTCAGTGACTCTACCTTGTGGATCTTTTTCTAGTTGTTGTATAATAGAAAACTTAAATTGATTCTTAGTATATACACATGCATCTAAGGTGGGCATAGTATCAGTCTTAGAACATGTCATAGGTAGAGAGTATATAACAACAGAAATTTGAATACATTCAAGAAGTGATACTTGACTATTGAAAGTGTTTAGTCATTAAGTGTGCTCCCAATCCCTTTACAGGTTATCTGTTGAGCAGGAAGTTTATGTTTATAACAGATCATGCCTCACTTCAATGCCTGCATCAGCAAAAGGATACCAATCCAATGTTATCCCAGTGGACAGTGATCCTGCAATAATTTAATTTTAAGATCATGCATCAGGAAAGAAGCATGCCTCCTTAATGAGCATGAGTTGTTCTGGGCCTAGAGCCCATCTTATAAGGCTAGTGCTGATGCTTCCAGACAGGGAGGGTCTTGTAGCATAAGGAAGGCTGTTCCCTTTAAGAGTAGTAAAGAGGCAAGCACTTTAGAAAATATAAGTGACAGCTGTAAACAGGCCTACGGATGGCACAGTATCTTGCTTCATACCTCTCAACCTTACAGATTTTCGTAGAATGTCCAGATTTTTGCCTCATATTTTTGGTTTCTCATTTATAAAATGGTGTTTTTTGGCAAATTAGTGGCAAATCATTAAAGACTGATGTTAGACAATAATGATAATGACAGACATTTGAATTTCAGACTTCATACCCTTCAGAAAAGTCATGCTAATTCAAAACCTGTTGTTCTATCAATTTTCTAAGTTTGTAAGAGCAATATTTAAACATTGTTGGGCCGTTGCCCCCTTTTATTTATGGCTTTTTCCAAATTTCTTGCTCTTAGAGGTTGAGAGGTATGTCTTCCTCTAAGGCAGATGCTTGTTCTTTGGGTTAGAAGGGCAGGTCCTGTGAGGATTCTAGAGAAAGATATTTATACCAGAATGAAGATGAAAGGCAATGCATAGGGTGTTCTTGTGTGCAAAAGGAGCTGGAACTCTTCAGAGCAGAAACCATTGGCATTATCTTTGCCTATGAGGAAGTATAAGGAGAAGGCACTTCAGATTATCAATACCTGTCTGGGAAAATATATTGTAATCAATCACCTTTCTGTCCGAAAGCCTAAAGACAGTGGTTCAAGCCTTGTTTTATCTCTAAGAACGGTTTTACTAGACAACATGTTAATGAAGAGCTGACATGACGTCTTGCTAAAATCTGCATGGATTAATTTTATTAGACCACTCTGAATTATATAAAACCTGGAGAGCATGGACATTTGCTAGAGAAAGAATTTTGTTTGAGACTAAAACTGACTGAATATTTCATGACTGAGTTTCCCATGTAAACAATATTTTTTTCATTGCTGAACTTTCTTTTAATAAAGTATAAAATGCAAACTAGAAAGCTGTCTAAAATTACTTATTTAATTATTACAAAGACATCCTCTACAGTATACATGTATGGGTTTATGTATATATATATATATATATATATATATATATATACATGTGTGTGTGTGTGTGTGTGTGTGTGTGTGTGTGTGTGTGTGTGTGTGTGTGTGTGTGTGTGTGTGTTTGTGTGTGTGTGTGCGTGAGTGTGTGCGTGTGTATTTTTATATAGAGATAGTGATAGATATATGTGTATTTTTATTAGAGATAGTGATAGATATATTGCAACAGCACATGATGGCTTCCCCTTGGGATGTATGCAAAATTGTGAAATTTTCTTGTGTAGATACTTTTTTAAAATCTATTATTACCATTGGTTAAAGTGCAATGAGTATTCTGCTAACCCCATTTAAAGCTGAGTACATTATTTTAGTCCACAATAGCCCTTAGAACAACCTCAGTGTATTAATAAGATGCCAGAAATCAGAGAGAGCAAAGAAAGACAGAGGTGTCAGAGGAGTTTGGATGAGTTCACAAACAGTAGTATAGAGACCAGACTGCAGAATTTGAAAGAAAACCAGTCGGGTGTATCAGCTCATCAGAGGAGAACCCCTGTGGTCTTTATGTCTGAAATGCCAAAAGCTTTGTAATGTTCTTTCAAACAGAGATCATCAAAGCTTTATTTTGTGCTAAAAAGTCCCTGGAGTAAGTAGGATGTACACATCAGAAACTTTTTTTTTTTACTGTTTGTGTGATGCAATGACTTATTCATTCTAAAGATTGTCAAAATATTTAATTTGTGTTGGGAGAACTTAGCTGGGACATTTATTTTTACATTAGGAAAGTTGTGTTTGAAGAAACTGAAAACATCAGCTATATTATAATCTATGCTGCTAGATGCAGCATTAATTTCAGACAGCACACATTTTGTGAATTCTCAAGTCTGTCACTTCCGAGGAGAAATAATTAGGAAAACAATATTTTTTTAATTTTACCTTTTTTTTTTTTTTTTTTTGCTTTTCTAAAAAATAGTAAAATTTATAAAGACAAAAGCCTGAAAAACAAACATTATAACTCTTGGTTTTTAATACAAATCAATGTACATTTTTGATTGCAGAGTGTTTGGACCTAGGTACTTTTTTTAAGTTGCACTGTCACTTTAAATTTGTAGCTGCCTGGGAGTTACAATGTTTGTTTCGTGGGCTTCTGTTTTTTTAAATCTTACTATTTTTTTAGAAATGGTACTCTGATGAGTTCCATCACCTGAAGGGATGAAATCACTTAGTCTACCTTGTTTAAATAAAATTGTGTAGTTTATCATACAGTGACTTAGCTGATTCAGCTGTTTTAACATCATCCACTTGGTTCTGCAGATTCCGTAGCATTACTGTTTTTTTGATTTTGTATTCTTTGGTTTGAATGTAGAGCACTCTGTACATATCTGTAAACCATGCAGCTATGCCTTTATTATTATGTAGATTGTTTCAGAATCCATTCTGTTATGCCTATTCCTCATGTTATAGTTAAGACATGATTGTAATGTTTATTGAATTTGTTATCCATGACAGTGTTCTATGTATGTGTGTTATGAACTAAATCCATAAAACTGAGTCATTTGATGGCTGCAACACTTCTGCTGGTGATTAAGCAATAAACCATTTTGCACACTGGCAGTAATTCATTATGTGTGGGATTTTCTATTTATCCATAGTTTTAAACCATGGTGTTTGTATACATAAAACTGAGTATTAAGTCAAGGCCTAACACACGGATGGTACAAGAAGCTTTCTCCCCATCCAAAATACTTTTTGTAGATTTTCTTGTGTTGAAGCTTCTACTGGTGTGCTTCATCTGGTTGGTACTTTTTGATAAATTTAGACTAAAGAAAACAAAAGCTTTATTTGCCCTCCTTAAATATTCATATAACTGAGGTTCAGTCATCCTGTATCCTCGGCCTGACATTCCAGAGGTAAGCAACTTTAGCCTGTCAATAAATTTCACTGATATGAGGGGGGAAGAAGCATTATTCTTGAAATCCATTTTTCCAAGGACTGTCTAATTTGAAAGTGCTTTTGATAAACATTAGACACTCACCTCTCTTTTTGTTATGATATATTGAAGTTGTGCACACCATCACAAACAGTTATCAGCAATTGGCAGCCATAATAGAATTCTAACTTCTTTCTATTCTTTAGTGATAGCACTTCCAAGGATGGCAGTGGTGGTGTAGTGGTTAGTGTTGTCGCCTCACAGCAAGAGGTTCTCTGGTTCAATCTTCAGCTGGGGTGCCTTCTGTGCAGAGTCTGCACGTCCTCCCTGTGGTCATGTGGGTTTCCTTCTGGTGCTCCGGTTTCCTCCCACATCCCAAAGACATGCTGTAGGTAGACTGGACATTTTAAATTGGTCCTAGGTGTGAGTGCATGCATGTGTGTGCCTTCTGTGAAAGGTTGGGCACTGGGCTGGCAACTCAACACTGTAAAACTCCATTGCCAATCATGAGAGGACAGGTGATCTGCTGTGGTGACCCCTAACCGGGAAAAGCTGGAAGAAGAAGTAATAGCACTTCCAGACCTTCTAACCTGTCCTTGTAAATTTCTTTTCCATACTCTTAATCCTCATAGTGCTTTCACCTTTTACATTCTGTAGCACTACTGTTTGTGCTCTCTGTAAAGTCTCTAAAATTGTACAAAGCATTCCAAATGAAACCTCACCAATGACATCATGGGTTACCCACCTGTACATAATTAGTAGCGCAATGATGAACTGGATAAATATGGATGGCCATTTGGGATTTGTTTTGCCATTAGGCCTTTTCTCTGTCATATTTTATTAGAGCCTATTATCTGTCTGCCAAAAATCTGTTGTCCAACTTTTGTGGATGTTTTATCAGTTGGGACATTATATTTTTCTTTGTCTAGACATATATGTTTCAGAATCCTATTCTGGTTTCATTTTTTTTTTCCTGACTGCTGATATGCTAGTTACATTGTAAAACCATGTAATAATGTTACTATAGCATTTGTTTGCTCTTGTTTCTGCTTTGTTCATAGTCTGCTTATATTGCACAATGAGATTTGTTTTTAGAAAGTCAATGCATATTTTTATAGATAATGTCTGATTATATAACAAGCAGATGTTTTCATTGTTTATGTGACAGTATTTCAATGGAAATTTCTTAGTTAATTAGCAATATAATAAACCTGACCTTCAACTTCAGTATTCATAAAAGCACTATGATACAGAATGACAAACAATCTTACATCTACAAGTAGCACCCTTTCATTTGTGTATTGGTTTTGTGAACTTTGATTCCTGATATACTGGTCATGCAGAAGACTAAGCTCTTGAATTTCCCAATAGCATATTTAAAATTCTGGGTAAGATTCAGAAAGCCTTAACTGGACATGGAAGCCATTCTATATTTCAGTAAGCCTGATGGATTCAGAGATTGTTATCTTGCTATTAATTTTCCCTGATGATGGTCATAGTGATGAAAGCAGTCCTACTGGTGAAGCTGCATAGAAAGATGGTAGTCCAGTAGATCAGATAATGCAAATTAGCCATTCATTGTACCTCAGAAACGGCACTGGCATAGGATTAACATGGTTAATTTCCTCACAATGAGTAAAATGATTAACATGGTTAATTTATTCACAAGGAATTAAAACTGAACTCTGTCACAAAGATGGTGATCACCAGTTCATGCCGATAGCAAAGTGCAAGACTTGTACTGCAACTGCAGGTAGGTGTAACATAGCTATATGGGTATATGTGTATGCATTTGTTTGTGTGCATGTCTTAGGTGGCACGCGTGTGTGTGTGTGTGTGTGTGTGTGTGTGTGTGTGTGTGTGTGTGTGTGTGTGTGTGTGTGTGTGTTGGGGGTGTCTATGCTTCCATAATGTTAAGGTAGGGAAAAAATAACACTGGCAGGTATGACAGTGCAATGTTTGATTCAGAGGTGTGAGAGCTATCCACTAATGAGGTGTATCCCTATGTGCCTTTTTCTTTTCTCTGAATCAGAGTTTCTCTCCATCATGCTATCTGACCAATCAGCATTAGCCAATTAGCATGGGCAGACAGATTCTTTTAATCCTGGGGTCAGACTCTAGGTTTTATAACTCATTTGCTGCAGCAATCACTATTTTGGTAAAAAGTCTACTCAGATAACTTGGTTACCACTAAAGACTGGGAAAGGTAAGAATTTAACACCAAATTGCCAAACTCATCACTAAATAATATACTCCATCTCTTTCTCTCCTCACTCCTCAGCCACTGTGCTAATATAACTTTTTTCCCACACCACATTTCCATTTATATTTACCTTCTCTTGCCTTTTATGTCTAAGACCTAAATGCCTTACTATCCCCTTACTTATCTTTTCCTATTTACTGTTGCACTACTACCTCCCTCTTCCTTCTTTCAAACTTTTACAATTCAACTGTTCCTATCCACATTATCAATTCAAATGTTCTTTTGAACACACCTTGATAAATCATATCATAATTTTTGTCACTTTGTGCCTACTATATGTATTATATTGACTATGTCAATTTTTAACATATGTATATAATAACTCTGTCAATTTCATTAACACCTGTTGTATTACTTAACCTATAAATAAATAAAGTGTGAGATTTCAGATAAATGCATGAACTAGAGGGCTAAAAGCTTTACTATGATCCAAGTGACCAGGAGTTGATTAATAACTAGGATTCCAGAGCAGCCAGCATAAAGACTGGAGTAAACAGGGAATGCCAATTCACTTCAAAGGGAAGGTACACAGCAATGCCTGCTGCTTTACTGACACAAAGTGCAGCCTAAGCTTCAAAGTATTTTCACAAGCAAAATTAGAAGTTTACATGTGTGCATTCTTACCAAGCTGCAAATGTAGTAGTCAGGTCTGATCATGCACTGAAACAAGTGTGTTGGCAGTCTGCTACTACAGCTATTATTGTCAGCATGAAAAAGCCCCTTGGAATATATGGATAGTTTTGCCTGCTCTGAAGGTTTTCAACTTCAGGAGAGAACAGGAAGGAATACCCAGGCTGTGCCTGCAAATGGTTTTAATATGATCAGTGTACTAACCCAGTAAACAAACTAACTAAGTAAATAAAAAGAATGGGTAGAAGATCTTAACTCTTATTTATGTATGTGCTGGAAACTTTAAAGCCAAACAGATAGAATGGAAGTAGAACTGATAATTAACAGGCACTGTTGAAGAAATCGCAAGTAAAAATTATACAGCCATTCATTCCTATATAGTCATATAAAACAATGTAATAAATACCTAGTAGTTAGTTATATGATCCAATTTACTACAAAATTAAATATCTTAAACAAATTCCATTGTGGACATCCTACAAGTACCAGTATTCATGCTACTGATTAGTTTTAAATACATTCTCATGTTTATTATTCTTACTAGTTTCCAGAAAATGTATACGGATTTATAAATATATGTGGGGCTGATCCTGTTTGTTCAAATTGTACTGCTATTATAATATTCTGAATGACAGCATGTTAGTGAAAACTTCTTCAAAGGGCAACTCATAAGTGGATTTGCAAATAGTAAACATAATACAGAATTTAATAAACAGGCATTCTGAGTTCATCTCCAACTTCTCACTCTGTTTCTCAGTGGAACCAATAAGGAAATGTGCTGAGGGACCCATTTGTGTTGGTAATTCAAGGAGCAATCAATGCGTTTTCCCAAGTGTGTAACTACTAACTATTTATGCTAGAAGGACTAAAGGAAGGCACACATTCACAACCAAAGTAAGAAATCAGCCTGTGCTTCAGCATTGTGCCAAGATATAATGGTAGGACTACAATGACAAAGTCTGAAAGTTTGCTTTTCACAAAAAAAAAGGAAAGTTTGGTGTGCTTTAAACATTGAAAGTCTTTTACTAATTTATTTACCTGGAATAAGGTGAGCTGATGGGGATACTCTTACGTTTTATTTGTACAATGCATTTTCACTTCAATATGGTAAGCTATAAATGATTTCTAGGGTTATATATTTTAGAAGCAAGTACAACATTATCAATTAAAGCTAAGAAAATCTCCATATGAATGTCAAGATGTAGGTTTTTTTCCCAACTGAATTCAATAAAGTAGATTTCTCCATGAAAAGGAAGTTGTTTAACCATAGGAAGCATCATCCTTTAAATATCATATCAGTTGTCTAGAATGTTAACATGTCAATATGTTTATTTTTTGCAGTCTAATATAGAATGTAAGATATAAAATTATGAAAAGCAATGATGTCTCGTTTGGATATCTTGTTTAATCATTACATTTTTAAAGAAATAAATTGTATCTCACCAGATATTATCATATCTTGGGCAGGCATGCAAGTGTTCATATTCACTTGCACATTACACAACAGAACAGTAATTTGTAAAATCTAAGCTACTGTATATATATATATATATATATATATATATATATATATATATATATATATATATATATATATATATATTTATATATATATATATATATATATATATAGAACAGTAATTTGTAAAATCTAAGCTACTGTATATAAAAATATATATATAATATATATATATATATATAAACAGTAATTTGTAAAATCTAAGCTACTGTATATATATATATATATATATATATATATACACACACAGAGAGAGAGAGAGTTCCACTTAATGTCATTGAATGGAAAAATGGAATACATGGGAGTGGGGAAAGTGTTCAATCTATTGAGTTTATGCTTATTGCAATATGCTGTCATTAAGTATGTATTTATCCATGATACTTTATTTTAGTGGTGTACAGTGCGGGTATTGTATTGACTGGTAGTGCAGTTTCTTTTATCACATTACTACTCATTCACTATATGTGTGTGTGTGTGTGTGTGTGTGTGTGTGTGTGTGTGTGTGTGTGTGTGTGTGTGTGTGTGTGTGTGTGTGTGTGTGTGTGTGTGTGTGTGTGTGTGTGTGTGTGTTATCAGTATAAGTACTGCACTCTTTGGCCTTCCCACCTGCGCCTGCATTTATCTGGCTATATGGAGTGTGATGGGAGAGAGCCACATAGTCCTTTTTGTTAATTGGTTCTCTTTCTAGATTAGATATCTATGTTCAGTGTATGTTATTTTCTGCAGGTCAGCAGTAATAATGTGTTGATTGCATGGCTGCTACCAGTGTTTTACATATTCTATGGGGGTCCTGATTCTGTCTCTGTTTATTAAAGTCATTGAATAAGGTATATATTATTTACCATGCAGCTTTCTGGTAAAATATGAATGATATTACAGCATAATATCTTGTGCATTTCATGTATTTTCAGGTAAGATGTCATTCAAGATTTATTCATCTCAATATCTTTAAACAGACCTGTGTATGCTTGTGTGTGTGCTTGCATATGAGAAAATATATATATCAGTACAGGACACATAATCTAATGGATACAATGTTGACAACTGTTTGGTCAGCAAAATTTGGTTGATGCAGACAGATAGTCAACAGGTGTGTGAAATCAGCAATCCCTGAATAGTGGAATATTCCATTTCCCCGGTGATTATGCAATCTTAGAGTCAGTATATATATAATTAGTAGGGGGTGCAGGGGTACAAAAAATATGTGCAGCTGGTTTAGTCCCCTGGGTAATTCACAGAGAATGCACAGAACATGTCAATATTTGTCAATTTGACATTTTTACTATGATTTCTTAACTTTCAGCATTGTGTCCATTCGATTGGATGTCTTACACCTCATAGTTATGCATATTAGCTGTTAATATAATTTAGTGCCATACAGTACTTGTCTGATTATGAATCACATTATTGTCAGCCAACACAATTATGTATATGGGCAATAAGAGTTACTCTGTTCAACTGTACTTTCATGAGTGAATCTAAGTACTGACCGACAGCCAGAAGTATGTGTTGCGTGCAGGTGAACTGAAAACAGTATCTGTCAATGTTACTGGAATATAACAACAATATTTTCAACTATTGGTTCCAGTATCCATAAATAAAATATATAGTTTATGTATATGGAAAAGTTTTCTTTCTAAGTGAATTATAATGTTTAAGCTGCAAAGCTTTCATCCCAGAAGTCATTAATTAAGGCACTGGTGCTAGAAAGCAAAATTCCACTGAGGAGCAGAGGTTTCCAATTTTAAAGATGGCAGGGTACAAAGACTAGATGCAATTTGAAAATAAGTGGAAGACAAATGGGTGGAGTATGCAAAAAAATAAATAAATAAAACTAGAAAAATTGTATATATTACATAAACTGTATTAAAAAGAACATATTCTAATTTTAGAATAAAAGTTTTAAAACCAGAGTTAAACAACAGTTAATTTGATGAATACTTTTAAGGAGGTGTGATGTATTTAGTGTGCATAAATTAAACAATCCATTTACAGGTTTAAAACACAGATGATCATATTTAGTGCAGCAGGTTTTGAAGAAAAATATGTGGGTGGTTGCCTGAATGGATGCAAGCATCTTGCAATAAAGAACAGAAATATAAGCATTCCAAATTATGATAAAAAAAAAAAATGAAAACAACTTTATTAGCAGCTCTGCATTGGTTATACAGTCTTATGGAGTGCTTAGGAGACAGATGTTCACTGCTCATTTAGGATCGAAACAACTTCAACATGGTATGAATGTCCCTGGAATTCTGGAAAAATGTTCACTGCTCAAGGAAAATTTACCACAGGTAGGCCAATTTCTGCAATGGTGAAAAAATGTGATTCAGACACAACTATAGTCACAATGAGGAAATCCTCATTATCAGCTTATGAGACTATATATCCCTGTATTGCACTCTTGCTAATACTAGCGTTATCTGACATGACAGCAGTAGTATTCTTCCTAGAGGCCATTACATCACATTCACAAAGGCATCCTTTATATTCTCTCTCTCTTTCTGTCTGTCTCTCTCTCTCTCTCACACACACACACACACACACACACACACACACACACACACACACACACACACACACACATCCATCCATCAACAAATGAGCACTTTTACATCACAGTCACGGAAACACTCAACCATTCACCACCCTGCACACACACACACACACACACACACACACACACGCACGCACACACACACACGCACAAATACATGCTTTCTCACTACAGCACATACATACATATCCAGACAATTGATTCCTTACCTACCTCCCATCCCACGACTGACCACCCAGGCAGACACACACTCACTTTTACACACGCAATCATGCAGATTCATTCATGCTGCTATAGACAAGGACACACGTGTCTACACACACACACACACACACACACACACACACACACACACACACACACACACACACACACACACACACACACACACACCTGCACCCTAACACAAGCCCCACCTCAGTGCCTTATGACTATATATATATATATATATATATATATATATATATATATATATATATATATATATATATATATATATATATATATATACATGTATAGGTATGGGATCCATACAGATCCCCGACTGAACTTTCTGCCAAAGCAGAAATCACCGAACATACATAACCGGAAGTGCTGTTCACTGTGTGCCAGTCGCACTATGGTGCGGTTAATGGAGAATTCCCATTTTCTCACTGTAGTGTGACCTCGGAGTGAGAATATAAAAGTAGGGGGTTGTGGGGGGCACAGGGGGCCTTGCCCCCCTGCATAAAAGAAGATTTAGTGTTAGCGTTTTTTTGGTGAAAGTGCTTTCGTTAAAGTGTGTTCGGGTATTGTGGATTCAGACTATAGTCCTAGATCCATATATATATATATATATATATATATATATATATATATATATATATATATATATATTTTTTTTTTTAATTTCTGAAATGGTTCTGCTGAAAGCAAAAGCATTTTACTAGTCCCTGCAGTGTTGCATTGCCTTCCTGCATAACATGGCTGATGCTGAGAGTACAGTGTCCTCTGTGATTGATTCTGGAATATTTTTCAAGACAGAAACAATAACTTTGTAGATTATTGTTGTATGTATTTCTCTTTTTTGTTATATTTATTGATTTATTTTGCTTTGGTCAGGCATGCTCAGTAAATTTTCTTTTATCTGGTATTTCTTCCAACAAATCATAGGTATTGATTTCACTAAAGTCATCTATACTCAAGACAGGAACAACCACAGCTATATTTCTGTATAGGGATGTGTCACCCAGATGACAAAGACTTCTAAAGCTAACATATTTTAAGCTTGGGGCTTGTTAAGTATTTTTATTGCAAGTAGTCTTAGAGAGAAATTGTCACTCTGAGAAATGTATTTTTTCAGGAAACCTCAAACAAATATGTTTAGAAAATTATGCTCAGAAATATTAATATGGCAAGCAATTTGAGTTTTCTTTTATTTGCCATAATTAGAAAGTTACTTGTTCTTCCTGTGAATGCAGCCGCAGTAGCTATTTGTGATAATTTCTAAAATGGACATGGAAAAGAAATCACCCCAGAGAATCCCTCTGCAAACCAAAAGTATTCATCCTTTCTTAGACTTTTTTCCAAGCCCTGTCATGCCAAAATAATACTCATTCAGTATTGACTACTTTAATGTTGGTTAAATGCATTTATTCATAAATTAAGTTAAAAACTTATAATGTTTTTTGCAATAACTCATATTTAGGCATGGTAAATGCAAGACCTATCCATGATTCATGCGGTTTGATCATGAAGGTAATGCCCAAGTGATGAAACAAAGTCTGACGTGGGTAAATCTAGCATTAACCATGGTAAAGCATGAGCTATTACAATAAAATTATTTAAAGAAAACAATTCTTACATTTTTTTAAAATAATGCCATTGTATGAAGGGGCTTTATTCCACCTCTGCTTGTTGTCTCTTCTTGGGGACATATGTGTAGTGACCTGAGCATGTATTATGTTTATAAGCACTGATACTTGCAGAGTGCAACTCACAGATGTGTAAAGTGATATTTTTAATATGCAAGACTTATCCATGATTCATGTGGTTTGATCATGAGGGCCATGCTCATGTGATTAAACAAAGTCAGACATAGGATCATAGGAAGTTACTAGGGTAATGACCCTAGGGCCCTTACAAGTCTAGCCAAGTTCTACCCTTATTTCTATGATCAGCACCTATTACTCCTGTCCAAGAGGGACACAGGTGGAACCCCCAGGGTGAATTTATGGTTACCCATCCAATCGTCAAGACTGTATTTGAAGAGGGCCAATGAGGTGCTCTGTTTGACATGAAGTGGGAGTCTGTTCCCAAAGTGTGGTGACCACTGGAAAACAAATCTGTCCCTCCAGCAAGTAATATTAATGTCACATACCAGGTTAAAGGTCTTTAGAGTGAGTAATCCAGGTACCATTTGACTTGCAGATATGCAGCATTTCCAGTAAAGCAGGGTCAGAGATTGCCTTATATGCAAGGGAGAGATTGCCTGTAAGTAGTCTGCATGAAATGGAGTAAAGTGACAGTGATTTCAGATAATTCACATAGGACAGATGCTGCAGACTTTACATTTTCCCAAAAGGGGTGTTGTACTTAATTATTGGGCTGATGAGGGAAAAGTACAGAAAGGTTGTTACTTCTTTTTTTGAGAGGCAATGCCCTTACTTATGAGATGAGGAATATAGAATGCCCTTCTTACCATTGTAGAGACATGGTGATTAAAGGTAAGGTTGCTGTCCACCTGTGTGCCTAGGTCTCTCACCACTGAGTGCATACTTAAGGTGCTGCTATTGATGTGGTAGTTAGCAGGAACATTGGTCTTACTGAAAGGTTTGATAATACATTTTTGCATTGAGTTTAAGGCCATGAATTTGGCACCAATCATTTGCTTGTGTAAGATCCCTTGTAGGATGCTGACATCATTTGTAGATTTTATGACTGCTCCCAGTTTGCAGTCATCAACAAACTTTGTCAGCCACAGACCTTTAGTTTTTGCTTGTACTTCAAAGAAATAGATTCCAAACAGCAGAGGTCTCAGGACTGATCCCTGTGGAACACCACTGGTTACAAGTCTGTTATTGGAGGTGGATTCCCCTATTTTGACTATATGTGTTCTATCAGTGAGACAGTTAGTGACCCATTTAACTTTATAAGGGTTGATGCCTAACTGGGTGAGTTTGTCAATGATGCCTCAGTGAGGGATAGTGCTAAAAGCCTTGGCTAAGTCTAGGTAGGCTGTATGTACAGATATCTGCTCATCCAGGGCCTTGGTGACCATCTTGAAGAAGTCCACCAGGTTAAACAAGCATGATCTCCCGTTGACAAATCCAAACTGAGTAGGGTAAAATGTTTGGAGATTACCTATATCTTTGTTGATAAAGTGCATGATGATTCGCTGCATGGCCTTGCAGATAAGACTAGTCAGGCTAATAGGTGTATAGTTCCCAGGGTCAGTGGAAGCACCACCTTTGTGCAAGGGAATAACGGTGTCCATTTTCCATTCAGCTGGGATGTAGCCGGTGCTTAGACTATGACTGAAACGAGTACCCAGTGATGTTGCTAATTGTTATTGGAGCCCATGTAGGATGCAGCCTGGAATATTATTAGATCCCATCAATGCTGTGTTTTTGGCCTTAGTGAGGGAACTTACAACCTGCACTTTAGAGATACAGGGTAGGGAACAGGTGGTAGGGATGTCAAGGGATACGTGTGGTGGAGACAGGGGAGTGAAGTTTTCACAGACCCTATTGGCCACAGGTTAGCTATGTCCACAGGCTCAGTATATGTGGTGTCATTAACTACCAGTTCAGCACAAATTTGGGCCTTTCCTTTTAGGTTACAGATGTAACTAAAGAACACCTTATGGTTGTCCTTAGTTGAGGAAACTAATTTGGATTTGTAGTTTGCTTTGGAGGACTTTACAAGAAGTCTTATTTGCTTGTTTAAGCTGAGGAGGGTGTGTTTCCAGTTTAGGCCTCACTCCCTCTTACTCTTAGACAACAATTTATTCCACTTATTGTAAAGCCTGTTAATGGCAGTTGTCCATCAGGCAGGTCTGCTCTTCCTTGAGGCACTTGTTTTGGTCTTATCAGGTACGCTGAGTCAATGCAGTTATACAGGTGTTTCTAGAAAGCATTGTTGTAGAACGTAGCATAGTTGCCAGTTCCTTCTGATGGGGAAGGTGAAGTGAAGCTATTTATACCATCCTGTAAGAGGTTATAATCTACTTTGGAGAAGTTTTTTTAGTTTAGCTGCTGCTGGGGTGGGGGTCAAGTGTGATAGTTACTTCAGATGAGACTGATTTGTGGTCAGATCACACCAGGGAAGACCTCACAATTGGGGTGCTACAGTGGTCCCCCATATTGGTAAGCACCAGATACATGATGTTGGCACCCTTTGTGGGAGGGTCAACCAGCTGGTCCAGGGCATTACACATGATAAAGCATGAGTTATTACAATAATGTTATTTAAAAAAAAAAAATTTCTTACATTATTTTTAAATAATGCCATTATACAAAGGGACTTTATTCCTCCTCTGCTTGTTGTCTCTTCTTGGAGACATATGTGTAGTGCACCGCACAATGCATTAGGTTTATAAGCACTTATTCTTGCAGAGTGCATCTCATAGATGTGGCTTATGATATTTTTAATGTGTTCAGGGAGTGAATACGATACATTTTTTTCTGTGCTTATTTACAAGCTACACCCTTGCATTTTCAAAACACTCATATCTTACATGTGGCTATCTTCACCTACCAAGATTCACATGATGCACATCTGACTATCTCCATTGCAACTACATAGCAAATCCTATGCTTTAAATACATTAAGAATTATACAAAAATAGAAAGATTTCATACATGATCATACATGTGATTGCAATCTCTGCTGCAAAGGCAATGGTTTGCTGTTTATCCATATTACTCTAACAGGAGGAAGGTTTGAAGAACTATTTATAATATAATAGCTTATCTACTGAACCATTTTGAATAAAATGCACCGAACCAAACTGCCTTTTCATTAACTAAAGCTCTCAGCAATCATTTACCATGATAATGCTTATAAGAAGAATTGTTCAATTACTTTGTTGTATGATTTCTTGACTATATAGTCATGCATTCATATTTTGATAGCTTAGTAAAAGACTGTTTTCACTGGCTCCTAAGATAAGCTCAATATAATTTAGAAACTGCAACACCAGATATCTACCCCATGCTCTTTAGATTTTTTTTTTTTTGCATGACTTAACAAAAAATACCTAGTCAAGCACCCTGCCTATTTGTTGTTTGTTTCTAAGCTGAATAATTGTCCAATGTTAAGTCTTTTTTGAGCCAGCTAGACTCTGAGATGACAAAATGAAGACAGAACTATTCAGCTTATAACCCAATTTTCTGCAAAACTATGACACTAATATTATAGTGAATCACTTGTAGTCACTATATTCATTATAATAGGGCTATCAGAAACAAAACAAAACAACTTAAATGGTTTAGAGGCACTGACATTCAAGATTTTTTAATTGTACACATGAAAAAGATTGATAGCCCCATTAAAAAAAACAGAAGAAATAAAATTGCTGCCAGTTATCAAGGACAGAAAAGCGAGAATAAATCACTTTCACTTTTTCCTTACTAAATGCAAATCGTAACAGCTCAACTGTATTGCCTTCAGCACGATTAAAAAAAGGTTTCTTTATCACAAGCATGTGCGAGTATGCTGTTAATACACAGACACACACACACACACACACACACACACACACACACACACACACACACACACACACACACACACACACAGAGACCACATGGAAAAAAATTGGTACTTGTGAGCAACAAAGCTGCTGGCTGAGAATCCTAGAAAATCAGGAAAAAAAGAACCATGCACTGTAGACAAGCTCGGCTGAGACTTCAGAGTAATCAAACAATTACAACTTGTTTAGAAATCAAAACTTCTTTACTGAAAAACAAATAGATGAGTGCTTTTACCGTTTCTCCCTTAAACAAGCTTCATCAGATCTGAAAGACCGTTATGCTAATACTTAACTATGGCTGTGAGGAAATCTAACTTGATGTAGCTACAGGGCCTGGCTGTAGTGGCAATGAGATGCTACTCATCATACTCACTGGCCTGGCCATAAGCATGCATAATTAGCACTGCAGCTCATTACACACATAATGTAAATAGTGCTGGCTTGGCTTTAGTCACACTCTCAGCATTTCTGAATCCCCCAGTTCCCTGGTAAACTGCTACAAAGTTTAAAGCCATCCATTCAAATAAATGCAGTTAGTTTTAAGGATGGGAAATAAAGCAAAGACATGTATCTTTTTGTCTGTATGGCTATTTGTTTATCTTTAATGTAGAAACTACATAAATGAAAGTTAAATTCACTAAAAAGTAAATACAAGCTATACTATAAAAATAATATGCCACGGTATAGAATACTGCCAATACTTGCAAGTTGAATTAATTTTCAACTGCCATTTAAGTTCCTTAAGCTCAGGCCATATTTTACAAGCAACAACTTTGAGTTCTCTACATACTTTTACCAAGCACTTGGTCTAGATCAAGCTTTGCAAGGACCATTCTCTATAGGTTCCTGGACTCTTTTCCTACAACCTCCAAATGTAGTAAACAAAGGAAATAGGATAATCTGCCCATATAAGGAAATAGGATAATCTGCCCATATAGCTAAGGTTACTGCCGCAGTGATCAACATCATGAAAATAATGCAGCTGCGTAAGTAAACTTGCTATAACAGTAGATGTTCTCTAGTTACTGAAGGTAGCTACTTCAGTTAATCTGTCCTGATTTATATATCTATACATTAAATTTTCATTTAATAATCTACTCCTTCACCTGTCTAAACATTACTACAACTTTCACCCATCTTAATCCTATTGCTTCTTTGAAGTAATAGCAAAGTTAAGCCAGGTCCATCTCCACTCTCTTTCGGTACATAAGGCTAATTTAGTTGCTATGACAAAATCATGGGCTGTGTAACAATCCATTTTTATATCATTTTCCCTGGTTATAACTATTGTTTGACCCTGACAAGGCACAAGGCAAGGAGGTAGCACTCTCTTTCTGTTCAAGTCACACTTAAACATCTAACTACTTGCACGAGGAAATGCTAACATAAACAATTATTCTGACTAACTACTTATATCCATTCCCTCCAACATGAATACCATACTACATCTCATTCTAGCATACCTACCACCTCCTTCCTCACTCCTCAAATCAAATAATGTACTAAAAGGCATATCTCCTCCACAGGTAATATTAAAAATCTAATAATACTTGGAGAAGTCAATCTCAGCCTGTTCAGTCCCA
The DNA here is from genome assembly GCF_019279795.1 of Protopterus annectens. Lineage (NCBI taxonomy): Eukaryota > Metazoa > Chordata > Ceratodontiformes > Protopteridae > Protopterus > Protopterus annectens. Next base: position 543,828,438 of record NC_056731.1, read on the forward strand.
TTTCCAGTGACCAGAATGCTGTTCTAATACAGTTCAATCTCACCCAGCTCTTATCTCATTCTACTAGACCAAATCTTAATACATCTCACCATTCCCTCCTAAATCTCATATTTTATTTATTTTACTTTATTTTTATTTTTACATTTGTTAACTGGGTTAGTCTGATTGGGCCCAGAGACCCCATTTTCCATGGAGACCCGAGGAGAAAAGCTGCAGGAAAGTAATTAAAAACAAATAGAAAAAAACTAACAATTCAAATTGTAAGATACTCAACAGTACAAAAACAGAGAAAGACAATTATACAACATGAATATTTAGAAGGCAAAAGTACAGTATTTTGAGAATGCAGTAGAAATATTTTTGAGAAATTTTGAGAAAATTTGAGAAATTTAGTTAACATTAAGTTATATACAAGAATACAGCAATGCCTTAAATAAAAATATGTAATATGCAATTCAGAATAACATCATAACATAGTTCAACAAAGATGCATTTAGTAGCATAGGTACTAGCTGCAGAGAGAGTAATATGTGCAGACAGTTTTGATAGCAGATACCAAGCAGATATGTCCATTGAGATAAGAAAAAAACTTCATTAGGTTATTTCCTGACAAGTACAGATCCATGTATTCTGGAAATAAATTTTTAGTTGCTTTTTGAATTCGACACTTTTGGTAGTGGAGCAAAGGGACAATGGAAGTTTGTTCTATGAGTATGCAATTGAATGACTGAATAGTATTTTTCCAATATTTTTGTTTGGATTGGTCACTTGAAGTAGGTTTTGTTGTATGCATCTAAGGTCATAATTGGGTGTCTATGGTGTAATTATGGAAGTAAGGGCAGGGCAGAAGATGGGGCTATTTAGGATGCTATGTGCAATTTGTAGTTGTGACATTTGAACCATGTGGGGGAGCTCAGGCCATATTAAGCTTTTCAGGAATATACAAGGATGGGATTTGTAGCTATTACTGGCTGCAGATATGGCTATCTTGTTACAGGTGATTTCTAATTTGGTTAAGAGATTATTTCAGAGGTTAGTAAGTATAGGAGCAACATACAGCAGGGATGGTAAAATAAATCCAACAGCACCGTCCAATAAGGAAAATGTGGTTATTTTCCATTGTAAAATAAATGTTTGAGCCAGTATAGATCTAAATTTGTTAGGTATATATTTACTGTTGTAGTACAGAAGACCTAGGTTTTGATTGGACTTTTTGATACAGTTTAAGATATGTAGGTTGAATTTCAAATGGTCATCTATAGTAACGCCAAGCAATGGGATGTTTGAGTCAGCAGTGATAATTGTATTATCTAAGGATGAGATGGTAAAGTTTTCTTTAGTTAGATTATTGTTTTTCGGAAGGAAAAGGAGAAGCTTGGTCTTTATGGAGTTGAGAAGCAAGTTGTTTTCAGTTAGCCATTGCTTTATTAGGAGCAGAGATTGTTGAGTGACAATGTGGAGATTTTGTATATTGTCAGAGGTGTTAATAATTGTGGAATCGTCTGCATACTGTATTAAGGTAGAGTGGGGGCAGCAGACATGGAGGTTATTTGTAAATATATTAAAAAGTAGGAGGCCCAGGATAAAGCCATGGGGACTCCTGGTCTTAACAAGATGGAAAGGAGAGAAGGATGTTTGCTATCTGACAGCCTGATATCTGATTGAGAGGTAGCTGTTAAACCAGGAGGTAGTGGAGGTAGAGAGTTGTGGGTTGGAAAGTTCGTTTAGGTGGATGGAATGGAACACAGTATTAAATGCTCTGGATAGGTTGAGGCATATAGCTGATACAAGTTTATTATTATCTCTAGATTGAACAATGTTGTGTGTGAAAGATCAGAGGGCAGTGGTAGGACTGTGTGAGGGTCAGAAACCATGCTGTGCCAGTGTAATTAGGTTTGCCTGTAAGAGGTGGTTTAGTATCTGTCTGTGTATACATTTCTCCAGCATGTTGGATAAGGGGGATAATATGACAATAGGCCTGTAATTTGAGGGTTCTGTAGAATTTCCTCCCTTGGGGAGGGGTATTATGAAGAATTTTTTCCAGATATCTGGTACAGTATTTTCTTGGATGGATCTCTTGATAAGTATAGATACAGGGCATGCTAAGGATTAGGTTGCATGTGTCAGAAATAATGGAGGGAGTCTGTTGGCTGATTGGGAATAGGGTTTGAATTTGTTAAGAAGTGATCTGATGAAGGAAGTTGCTACAGGTATTAGGGAGAACAAGGGAAGAGATGAGGTGAGAAGTGTGGTCTTAATATTGAGAGTTTCTGGTTTATTTGTTAAACCAGGAGGTACTTTTTTGTATATATAAAAAAAATACCTTTCCTGTAACTAGTGTAGCCCAGATTCAGATTTGCTGTATCCAAGAATGTATGTAAGCTTCTGAGCGCCCCCCCCACCAAGCTTTCTGTGTTGGAGGGAAGCCTTCTAGCTTATCAGTGGGAGTGGTAAGCACTAGGTAACCTATCTACCACATAAGGAGTGGTTCTGGCCCAGAATTTGTAGTTACTGGCCGTTTGGGCAGTTTTTCCATCTCTCTCAACTTTCTGATTTAAAAGCCCACATTTGCACTTGTTTCCCCCTTTCCTGTAACTAGTTTAGTCCAGATACAGATTCTTACTTTTAGCACTTGAATTTGCTTATTCGTGATCAGCACTTGTTCAGAACATGTAAGCACTAAATAACCTACTAATTACTACAGCACTCAACCTTCCTTATTACCTAGAGGAAAACAATTTTGGTACTTACTTTCCTCACTTGCTTAGAGAAAAAGAGCTCTTGTACCCACTTTCCTACTTATCTAGAGGAAAATAGTTTTTTTATTCAGGTATGTCCAAGGGTCAGCTCCCAGTGTTCTCTCCAGTCTATCTGATGAATCTGGGCATCTTGGGGCAATGTAGAAATTGCCTCATGTACACAGACAACCCTCTCCTCCTACCACCCAAAACTACAACCTGTGAGAGATGCACTTATTTAGCCAAACTGGAGGTAAAGCTCTCTCCAATCAAGACTGAACTTGACAGTCAAGAGGAGAAGGTAAACACTTGCACCACACCACACTCATCACATAGTCTCACTAAATCTACACCACCAAAATCCACACATAGAAACACAAAAACATTCATGGAGGCTCTCAATAATAATCTGCTCAAGCAACAGAGACCTCCAAAGCAGAAATGCAAGCAACCTCCACCCCCCAACACAACCCAAATGACACATAGCCTGCAGACTCAGTGTGCCACTCAACTACAGCCAATAAGGCAAAACAACATACCCAACACACTAGTCATAGGTGACTCTATAGTCAGGCACACTGATGTCCTACTCACCAGGCTAAACAAGGAGAAGGTTACTATCAGATGCCTGTCGGGTGCCAGGAACCGCCACATAACCCACGCACTCAGGTCATTCCACAACAAGTACAAATATGACTCTGTCATTGTCCATGTTGGTGTGAATGATCTGAGACATACCTCCCTGGACTACATGAAAAGAGACATGGAAGAGCTCTCCGATCTTGTAGCCCAGGCAGGTATGACCCTAGCCCTGAGTAGCATTCTGCCATCACCAAGAATGATGCCGCAGTACAAGGACAAAATGATTGACTTCAACAATTGGCTAAGCTTCTGGTGCCATTCTAAAGGGATCCAGTATCTGTCTGCCTGGGATGACATGGTCGACAGACCACGATGCTTTGCCAGAGATGGCCTGCACCTGTCACCCCTGGGATTCCAGATACTGGCTAAGGTTCTTGCCACCCCTATAGTGCTTTTTTTAGGCAAGGTTCAAATGACAAATTCACCACCGTAACAGGAACAGGCAAGCAAAAACTGAGGGTGATGCTACTAAATGCTAGAAGTCTAAATCTCAAAATGCACTCACTCGAGGCACTCCTTAAAATGGAGAACATCGATAGCTGTGCAGTGACTGAGACCTGGTTCAAGGCTCCAGAGAGCACCCCTGCACTACCAGGCTATAATTCATACCACACTTTTCGGCCATGTAACCTGGACCGGAACACCAAAGGCGGAGGTGTGTCCATATTCATTAAGGATATCCACACCTCCAGGCTAGTTGCTCAGCATAATGCAGCCGAGGTTATCCAAGTGCAACTAACTCTGGGAAAAACTGCAATCCAAATTGTAGCTTGCTACAGATCACCCACCATGCCCCAGGATTCCCACTCCTCTTTTCTTGATGTACTGGAAAATATTAGGGTTCAACCAAACACCCTAATAATGGGCGATTTCAACTACCCCACCATTAACTGGGAAAACTACTCATGTACCAACTCCTTTGCTCAACGCTTTCTGGAATTCATAAACTCCAATGCCCTGGATCAACTTATCCACACCCCCACCAGGGGCAACAATATCCTAGATCTAGTCATTACCAATATGAGTGACCGGTGTTCCACACCTGAAGTCAAAGCCTCATTGGTCCGATCCAACCATAAGCTAATTACCCTAGATATCCACATCCTGCCTCCACCCCCCATTAAGGAAACCATGGTAAAAAATTTCTCCAAAGCCAACTTCATGCTTTTTAAGACAGAAGTGGTAAACTTCATGACACCCATGCAGATGGATAATACAGTTACAACTACTGAATCCTACACAATTGCACTTTATAAGCACTTACATGAGTGCATGGAGCATGCTATCCCAAACAGAACTAAGACGCTATCCTCCAAAAAAAGGAAGCCAATCTGGTGGTCCCCTGCCATAAACAAACTGTACAACAGAAGGAAGAAACTCTTGCAAAAGAGAGTAAAATCCCATGAGTGGAGGAGCTCCCTGGTCAGCCTCAGTAAGAAGCTGTGATCCCTGATAAAATCTTCCAAAGCTAGTTACGAAAACAAAATCACCACTGATTCTAAAGACAACCACAAAGCATTCTATAGCTATGTCAAGAATCTCAATGGCAACACTCAGATCTGCTCTGAGTTACAGCACAATGGCACTAAATATACAGACCCAACTGATATTGCCAACATCCTGGCAGATAGGTTCAGTGCTAACTTTACCCCCCTCTCACCCCCTAAAGAGCCCATCTCTATACTGGAAGAATGCAAAGTTCCTGTAATCACGGCTGCACAGGTAAATACCACACTCTCCAAAGCCAAGAACACAGCATCCATGGGACCAGACAACATCTCAGTCTGCGTTCTACACAAACTACAGAACGAGCTGGCACCCCACCTAAGTACCATGTTCAGTCATAGCCTCACCTCAGGCTTTGTGCCTGCTGAATGGTGCACAGCAATGGTTATCCCACTCCACAAGGGGGGAGCCACCAAAGACCCCGGGAACTACTGCCCCATTAGCCTGATGAGCCTGGTCTGCAAGGACATGGAATGTATCATCATGGAACTTATAAACAAAGACATTGGTAATCTCCAAACTCTGAATTCCACCCAGTTCGGGTTTGTAAAAGGCAGATCATATCTCCTAAACCTGATAGACTTCTTTGAAGCAGTCACCAAAGCCATAGACAAGGGTAAGGTGGTTCACACAGCCTATCTAGATCTTGTCAAGGCTTTCGACACCATCCCCCACTCTGGAATTATAGATAAACTCACTAACCTAGGTATAAATCCCTATGTCACAAGATGGGTTGCCAACTGGCTCACTGACAGAACCCACACTTTGAAAGTAGCAGACTCCAAATCTGACTTCAGACCAGTGACAAGTGGAGTACCACAGGGTTCAGTCCTGGGTCCTCTCCTATTTGCTATCTACTTCTCTGAAGTACAGGCTAACACAGAAGGTCTTTGGCTAATGAAGTTCACAGATGACTGCAAACTAGGAGCCATAATCGAAACTCCTAATGATGTGGACATCCTACAAAAGGGCCTCACTGAGACAGATGCCTGGTGTCAAAGCCATGGCCTCAAGCTCAATGCCAAAAAGTGCATTGTCATCCCCTTTGGTAAAAACTCTGTACCCATAAACTACAACATAGGCGGTAGTATACTTAACACCAAAAGTGTGATAAGAGACCTTGGGACACAGGTGGACAGTAGTCTCTCCTTTGATAATCACATCGCCACAGTAGTCAGGAAATCCTTCTATGTGGCACACCTCATCACAAAAGGTTTCTCATCCAGAAAAAAGAGGTCATTGTTTGCCTCTACTCATCACTCATTAGACCCATTATAGAGTACAATGCCCCTTTTGGTATGTACCTCACAAGACATCTACAACAACTGGAAAGGCCGCAGAAATACCCCACAAAGAGGATTACCGGCCTCAAACAGATGCCCTTTGCAGACCGACTCAAAAAACTCCAGCTTTACTCTGTTGCATATCACCTACTCAGAGGTGATCTCTGCCTAACATACAAAGCTATGTCAAACCTAGAGCTGTTGGACATGCTCCACTTAAAGAAATCCCAATCCCTCCGAGCTACACGATCTAGGGACCTAAACCTTGTCCCCACAATAAACAGAACATGCCAGAGGGATAGATTCCTGTCCCAGAGACTTCCCATACTCTGGAATAAACTACCTATCTATATCAAACAAAGCTCCTCATTATCACTCTTCAAGAAAAATCTTGATGATTGGAAGGGAAATAGGAAATTCACCCCGGGGATCACCTCTGTGGCTCTGCTTGACAGTGGCACAGGAAAATCATTTTCTTGGGTGGCAAAAGCCAGGGTACCTTTTTGGCTGGGCTTGTATAGGCCTCAGGGCCGATAGCCTAGTACCTACCTATGAACCTAGTAAGGTTTTCTATTATTTCAATGAAAAAGTTAAGTAGAGTTGCAGTTTCGCTAGAAGGTTTGTTAAGGAAGGGATATGGTGAAGAGGAGTTCCCTGTAGATAGTAATTTGTTTATTGAGTGCCAAAGTTTCTTTGGGTTGAAATGTGGGTTGCTCAGAGATTTTTGATATTTTTTTTGTCCAGTAGGACCCGCTTTTTGTTTGGTAGGAAAGCTGTTTATATAAGTTCAGATGGAAAGTTGAGTTGCTATTTTTTTCATGATCTCCAGACACTGTCTCTGTTGTTCATAATTATTGAGTTGCCTGGTTTAGCCATGGTGCATAATTACATTTTAGCCTAATTTTTCAGCTGGCAGCCAGGGTGTCTAGGGTTTCTAGGAATATATTATTGAAGCTTTGGACAGCCTCATCAAGAGATAATGTGTGTAAGAATGACCAGTTTACAGTGGACAGTAATTCATTTAGAGTGACAGGGTTGTAGTTTTTAAGTTTATGAGGCTCCCTATAGTGGTTGCTCTTGTTAAGATTGGAAGAGTGTCTTACTACTGAGGAAGTGAGGTGGTCACTAAGGAAATTAGGTAGAGTGGAAAGGTTAGATAGCACTGGGGGTTGGATACTAATATCTAGTCGATGACTGAGCCATTCTGGGAATTTTTTTGCTGGTGCATGGGTAAGGTGATCAGCTGGGTAAAGCCATAAAGGTTTATAGAGTAGCTAGTGTTGGCAGTAATAACATGGTTCCAGTCAATATTCATATCCCCAAAGATGATGGTTTCAAAGGGAATGGATATAGAAATCCAAGAATGAATCTGCTCGAGTATGGGAATGTTTTACCTGTGGGTATATAGATCACTGCAATGGCAAGTTTTTGTGTTGATTTAGGTTACAGTTTGCTTTAAGTATTTTGGCAGAGCAGAAATCAGAAATAGCTATTGAGGGGGGAAGAGAGAGAGAGCTGGTCAGAGTGGAGTATAGCTACTCCTCCACCCTTTTTTTACTTCTATCCAATTGAAGAATATTATAACCAAGGGTGAGAATTTCACAATTTGTAATATGAGGTTTTAGCCATGCCTTAGATAGGGCAAGTATACCTGGGTTATATTGAGAAATCCAGCCATGAAGGAGGGTGCTTTTATTGACAATGTTTTGTATATTCATTCATAGTTGGAAGGGGGGTGCTGTGTAAGTATGATTAGAGTGCTGTTGACAAGGGCCTGGGTTGAGGTGAATATCATTAGATAAGAGTAGTATTGTGTTTTGAAGTATTTGTAGGAAGAAATACTTGCAAGGAGCCCAATGTTTTGTTTTGATCAGAGGTTGGGCATTTGGTATGTACAATGCTTTGAACGTGTGAAATGATATAGTGGTATGGTTAAAAAGAGAGGAGGCATTATAGATGAAGTAGTTATTTGTAATGGTGCATAGTGGGATAAGAGAGTGTGAGAAATGGGGTTATAAGCAGGTGAAGACTATAGTAAGTGGTTATAGCTGAGAAAAGAATTAGAAAAAGGAGGGAGAGAAATAGAGTTTTGAAAGTTATAGCCATAGCCATAATTTAGTTTCAGGTCAGAAAGAAGGTTAGTAGAAGAAATCAGGATTGATTTAAGGAGTTTTATTAAGTGAGTGACTGGAAGAGTTAATAGCAGGTAAGGCTCAGAAGGGGAGGAGAGTGGGCATTACAGTTAATGGTGATGCAGGTATGAGTAGAGGAGTGTGGGTGTTTATTGGCTAGAGCAAAGATGGGGAAAGCAGGTTTAGCTATAAAGGAAATGATGTCAGTGGTGGGTGGAAATATGGGTAGGGTAGGGGAACAGAGTGAGCCAGAGCTCAGAGAGGGTGAACGGAGTGGGATGAGTCAGAATGCTATGAACAAAAAAGAGCAGGATCCACAGCCAAGTCGAGATGTTCAAACATGTTTTATTATAGGATTTAGCACTTTTGTAAAGACTATAACACAAACTTTTTCAGAATTCTTCAGAATTCAGGGATTCTGAAGAAGTTTGTGTTATAGTATTTACGAAAGTGCTAAATCCTGTAATAAAATTTGGTTGAACATCTTGGCTTGACTGTGGATCCTGCTCTTTGTTTGTTCATGGGTTCTTGGTTTTGTTTAGCAGTGTGGAGCCAGACTACTAGACCAGGCTGGCTTCCAAGAAAACATTCAGGAAAACCAAGTTCAGTCAATTCCAGCTCAGTGTATCATGGTATCTTCCAAATAACTAGAAATCTTGTGCTACTAATCTAGTACAGTGTGATGACAAGGACCACCTCTTCTATAGGGAAGAATATTACAAGTATGGGAAGTATGCACACTACTACCACCCCCATTTCTCTTCCTATTGTACTCCTAGGTCAATTACTTAAAACTACTCTCTTTCTCTTGGAAAAGGTTTACATATGTACCTGCAGCATAGTAAAAGGCTATATCATAAATGTCTTCAGTTTAGAGGACAAATTAAATACAACTCTAACATACACTAGTTTAGCTGAAAGCACTCTAGCCTTCCACTGATGCAGGGTCTCACAATACATGTCATCCGAACAGCCTTTGGTTTATTGGAGGCTGGCCACAACACAGATAAAAACTTTTGCTGAGGGGAACTAGTCTACCTGAAAGCACTTTAGCATTCCAACAAAGCAGGGTCTCACAATGCAGAGCAACAGGACAGCTTTTGATTTATTGGATGTTGGCCAGGATTCAGATAAAAACTTTTGCTGAGGGGAACTAGTTTAGCTGAAAGCACTTTAGCGTTCCAACAATGCAGGGTCTCACAGTTTAGGGCAACTAGACAACTTTTGGTATATTGGAGGTTGGCCAGGACACAGATAAAAACTTTTGCTAAGGGGAATGCGAGCACACTACTGGGGGATTCCTATGAAACAAGGGCAGGAAAGCTAAATCAAAGATGGTGCCTTTCTACCAAACCTTCTCATACCTCACACATCACCATCCACTCACCATCTTTCAGTGAACACTCCCTTATTATTTTTCATATCCATCAACCATATGCAAACATACCCACAAAGCCCGTATCTTTCTGTAAAAAATTATGAAATAACATTAGCAAACTTATATCATCTTCTCCTTAATTGACTGGTTACCTGTTTTGAATCCATCTCACTTTAACACTGCTGAAGAACCACTCACTCTTATACTGACTTACCTGTAAAACTTCTGCTTCCCAGTAATCCAAACACCATACAAACTTAAAACAAACAACTGGTTAACCTATGAGCTTAAAGCTTGTCTACAACTCAGAGGCAAGTTATAGCATTCTTGGAAAGCACTTGCTACTACTGTAAACAGCCTCTGATTTCCTTTCTCATTTCAGCAACCTTTCCAGCCATTTATCTAACCAGTCTCAAACTGCACCTGACACTCCCACATTCCTCCATGCATCCTTAAATTCTGGTTCAGAATTATCATATCCAAGAATATCTGTCCTCTGCTTGAACAGATTAAACTTGATAGACCCATGGTACTGATAACCTTCATCCATGGTTTATTTATCACTGTAGAGAAAACAGCACAAACCCAATGAAATGCATCTACAGCCTAAGTATTACACAATATTATGCCTAATGTCTGGAAGAATGCCATTGTAAAACCACTCCCTAAGAAACCCAGTCCCTCCAGTCCATCAGACTTTTTGCCCATTTCTATTCTCCCTATCCTACTATCATAGAAAAGATTCTGGAAAGTTACTTTATTTTTTTTCAAATCAAAATTTTATTGGTTTTATCATACCAAAATATTACAGACGATTGCAGTTAAACAATGAACAGTAATACAGGAAAAAACATAAAACTACACATTATATATAATATGTACAATTGTGCTGCTTAAAAAATAATAATACAACCATTAGGAGAAAGCTAATGAGTAGTCTAGATGAGAAAAAGGACAAACAAAGAAAAAAGAAAGAAAGGTAAATACAAGAGTTGTACACACTGTGTTGCTTTTAAGTCAAAACTTATATAACAAATAGAGGGGAAGATTTGATACCTATCTTGAACCATGGGGAGGAGCATTTAGTAGTGGTGAATTACCTTAGTTTATAGATATTTGGTTGTCAGTCAAGACCTCAAATATGGTACTCCAGAATTCCTGGTAGTAAGGACGCTTGCGGAAGTTTGTTATTAAAAGTTTTTGTGAGGTAATGTATTTAACAGTCAAACATCTAAACCCTCTCCAAGACATCTTAGCATGGTCCAGCCAATGTTTGATAATGTAGAATTTAACTAATAAACAAAGTGTTATTAGGATATGCAATCTTAATTTTGACATTTTAAGATTGGTAACATGTTGCAATGCCATTTCCCAGGAAAGAGTTGATTTGTGATACCCCATTTTGTCAAGTCTGACCTTGAGGGGGCACCAAACACTGTGGGAGTATCTACAAAACCATAATATATGTAAGATGTCAGCATGGGGATAGGAGCAGTAAGAGCATGGAGTGGGCATATTTGGGTTAAATTTAAGTGGACTGGAGTGAAGTATAAGTTGTTGGTAATCATAAATTGTGTATAAGTAAGCATTTTAAATGGGGAAAATGAAAGTGTGGATTTGATAGCTGAAAGCTTTTGATCTGTCAGTAGGTTCGACCCTTGTTGGTTCCAGTAGTCCGCATAAACAATTCTTTCTTGATATAAAATCATAGTTACAAGTTTATAAGAGAGGGACAGGATGCTCTTCTTGCTTGCTAAGCTTTGCAGCAGTTTAGCTAACAAGTTGAGGTCAGATTCAACAATGGTGTGGTCGTGAAGTAGAGATGCAGTGATTTCCCTTATTTACCTCAAGATTACAATATATTTTTTAGATAGATGTAGGATAGCTCATAGTTGTGTTAGTGAGGAATTTCTATGCTTATGAATATCCCATAGTATGTAACCTTTTATTAGGGGGGTAGTTGACCAAATTGAGCATGTTACAGTTCAATTTAAGATTCAGGTTTAGGTGAATGGGTTGGAATAGGATCAAAGCTTTTCCTAGATTCAGGGATTTAAATAAGTCTTGGAAAACTTTAATTTTAGTCTTTAGGATATGATGCATCTTCAAGTTCTTGAGATTTGATGGGCCTAAAAAGGGGAGAGCTTTGGGGTTAAATTTATTGTACAAAGCGTGATTGTGCCACATTTTTACCCAAGTAGGAGTCCATGCTATAAAATTTGGCTGGTAATTGGCAACTGTGATTAATCTATTGGTGTACAGGATTCTGTAATAGAGTTGAAGGTCAGGCAAACCTTGGCCACCCCTATCTTTTGGAAGGGCTCTTTGGCATGACACTCTTACTGATTTTGGGTGCCATATGAACTTAGCAAAGGCTTTGTGAATTTTAGTGAAAAATGTATTAGGAATGGAGGAAAGAGATGTATGAAAGTGGTAAAGAAGCTTTGGGAGGATGTTCATTTTAATGATATTTGTTTTAGATAGCATAGGAAGTTTCATCTGTTGCCATCTAGACATGTCTTGTGAGAGCGTCGCTCATATTTTAGTTAGATTGGAATGTAATGTGGAGGAAGTGGAGTGGTCGTAACAGATCCCTAGGTATTTGAAGGAGTTTATTATGTGGAAGGGTGAGTCTGGAAAGAGAGTCTGCCTATGGGCTGAAGGATTGATTGGGAAAATAAGGGATTTATTTTGGTTGATTTTGTAGTCTGAAATATGAGCAAAGGTGTTCAAGGTAGTGACTATTTTCTTGGTATCTGACAAGAGATGTTCAAAATACAGATTTAAGTAATCTGCAAATGTAGTCAAGTTGATACTGGTGTTTAGTATTTTGGGAATTGAGAAATGTTACTTTATTTTTAATATCAGCCAATACCGCTCTCTGTCTCAAAAACAGCATGATTTTTTATCTGGATATAGTATATCCTCAGTTATCTGGACACTCATTGACAACATTTTGCTTGGAATGGACAAAGGTCTAATTTCAAGACCAATTCTTATTGACTTCACCAGAGCTTTTGATCTTGTTGATCACTCAGTTCTCCTAGATCATATCACTGAAGTAGGCATTAGTGATGACACACTGCTCTAGTTCAAAAACTACCTGTCTAACCACCAATTTTCAGTTAATTTCAGTTCATCAACCTCTACTTCATCCGTCTGTAGAAAGGTGTCCTCAAGGTTCTATTCTGGCACCTCTCATTTATTTCTATCTGCATTATCAAACTTCCTTTTGACTTACCCCATCTTCCTGCCCTACTTAATATTAATGACATGGTCCTTTTCCATTCCAACCATGCTATTTCTTCTGTTGAACTTGAACTTCAAGCTGATTTTTCATTGCACTTATTCAATTAGTCAGTGATAAATAATTACTGCTAAATTCCTCTTAAAACAAAAGCAACACTTTTTGGAAATATACAAAAGCTTATTTCTGTCTCTTGGCCTCTAGAAATCATTCATCTTAATAATGCTATTGAAAATGTCACTTCATTTAAAAACCTAGGGATATGGTTTGACCTTTTCCTAAAATTCCAACTCCACCCAGGCTATACACACACACACACATAAAATAAACTAACTTCTCTTCTGGGTTAATAGGATTTCCTCTTTTCTATCAAGACCCTGTAGAAATGCCATAGGTAAAGCTGTCTTACTGGTACAGCTACAATACTATCTGTCGCTTATTGCTGCAGCTTCTAAAAGAAATGTATCCATCATTCAGTCAATTTCAAATGCCATTTATAGATTCATCACCCTCCACCCCAAGAGATGAACACCACTTCAAAACCATTGACAAACCTAAATGGCTGTCTGTGAAACAATGTGATGACTTTTTACTTGCCTGTCAACTATTTAAATTTATCAGGAATGACACCTTCCCTCCATTAGCTTCCAGGCTTTTCAGAGATGCCCCAATAAACAACCTTAGAACTTTTAACCACTAATGACCTCTCAATGCTACCCCAAACTAGGCTTTGCTGCACAAACCAAGGTTTCTCAGTCCTTAGTCCCAAGCTGTGGGAATCACTCCCTTCTTTTCTTAAAGATCATTTCTCTTACTCCATTTTGCATTCACAAATAAAAGAACATTTCAAGATGCTAGGAAACTGCAGCTGCTGTCTCTCTGGTCTTATAACCAGCATCTTGATTACCTTTGTCCATCTGCATACCTTGCTCTAAGTGAATTTTTCATTGTGATTTTTTTCAGCATCTCTGATTTTCATATAATGCATGTATGTGTGTGTGTACATACATACATGTGTGTGTGTGTATATATATATATAAATATGGTTCACTCAGCATATGTTTTGGGCCATCAAGGAGGCACAGGCATGTTCTGAAAGAAACTCCAGACGTATGCTCAGGGTTATGGATGCAGCACAGTCTGACACCCGTGACTGTCTATTCCACATTGGTGAAACCGTGGATTAGTTCACTGATGCAGTGGACAGAAGATGGGCTGAGACAGTGTCTGTCTTGGAACACACAGTGTCTGTGCTGGAATGCATGGCTGGAGTTGAGTGTCAGCCTCATGGATGTAGGTCAGCAACCCCATCTGCTGAGAGTCCACATGGTCATGCACAATCATGCTCCCATAGTGGCAGTACATCCAGAGCTACAGAGGAAAGCATGCTGTCCATACCAAGACATGGCAGGCCATGGACTCATGGTCCTGTGCCTTCCCATGGAGGATCCCAGTCCCAGCAGACAGTAGTCCCATCAGGTACTAGCACCCCTTCTGACCTTGGGCATGGAGGTGCCAGTGCAACTCCTGGCAGAGCTAGTTTCCGTGTTCAGGGCCAGAGATAGTGAGCTGTCAGCCCTACCATGCATTGTTCAAAGCTGTCCAACATACACACATGCAGGGCTAGCACTGAGCTTGACTGTGTACATGCACACACACACATGGCACTGTCAAATGCAGATCACCTACGGACACACACAACACAATTCCATGGTCCATCTTGCCTGCTTCCCTTCCTGACTCACACACTTGCTGTCAACCTTTTGGGTCAGTTTAGGCCTCCTACAGCCCTACATAACACCCTGTGCAAGTGATGATACCTGTACCACATTCCTGTCATCCTCATTATCAATGCAGGGAAATTAAGCTATGTGTCTAATGCACAGAGAGACTATATAAATTAACTAAATGTACTTTAAATATACTTGTGTAATGCATTGTTTTGCCATGTCACTTGTAGTGGTTACTGACAGATACTGTATGCTAACATTTGGAATGAGTAAGCCACATCATTTTGTGTACCTCATGTTGTATGACATTGCAATAGCTGTATACTTACGCAATGAAAGGTGTGTCATGGACTTGTTTATGTTTCTGTTTCAAGATTCTGTTGGGGACATCTATGGATGCACAGCAGCAATAAAGCCATAGACGTCACAGTACAGGATAATATGTCAGCACAGAAGAAATATGTCCTCAGCAAGGTACAGCACTATAGCTCCATGTCTCCATAAGTCCATATGTATGTAACAGCTTAACAAGGAAAATGGTGTCATTCAGTGTACTCATGCATCCCTAATCTGTGAAAAGGTCTGATACCCTTAGTAAGTGTCACTAGGGTTGTGGGAGCTAACACATCTACAAGCAATTGCGCTGGGGATGACCCATCTACACATTTCCTGTGTCCAGTACAGATATTTTTCCAACAGCTATGATTGTCTTGTTCTGCATTACATGGTGTAACCTGAACACGATGTGTGCCACAGCAGATGTGTGTTTCACGTAGATGGGAGGGCATGTTACATATAGGGTGTACTTTCTCTGTTACATACCTGTCTCTAGCATGTACTATGTATACCACAGTGACAGTGTAGGTGTGCAGGATGGGTAAGACATGTGTTAGTCTGTCATGGATGCATGGGAGGTACAAAGTGGGATCTGACACCTCCCTGTATGGCAGCCATACACATCCTCTAGAAATCATTTATGAGACAGACTACACATGTATGGTCTTGACATGGACTCCATAGGACATGTTATCTATGATGTTTATTGCTGTACCATGGAACCTGTGTGGCTGCTACAGTTGTAAAATATGCCTGTGTAGTGACATAACAAGGTTGCTATTGTACACAATGATAGGTGTGATGAGTGCCACATTCAGTATGGCAATGAAAGTCTGGGAGTTACATCACAGACCTGCCTGTTTAAGGTTGTACAACACTGAATGCATCCCCACATCTCACCGACCACTGAAAGTCAAAGGCTACACTTCTCTCTGTGTCCATACATCCATGAGTAATGGCTCAACTGTGTGTGGTGTGCAGACACTGCTATATTTTTCAGATGTGGATGATTTTCCAAAGGATAGTATTGTACAGTTGTTGGCATTTAGTATTTGTCAGTGGCTCAGACAGTGACCAAATGTGTGTCACAGGCCATCCTGGGTAACTTTTGCTTCTGTGTGGGATACAGTGACAGCTTCTTATATGCAATCACCTGCTAATGTAGCCAGTCAGAGGGCACTGACAGTGGTTGTGACTGCAGAGAGGAAATGGGTAAAAGGGGTACATAATCAGTGATGTCTAGGAAAATCGACTGGTGACTAGCATCATTGCAGCATAGGTCTCCCAATATTATCTTCCCAGATTATAACTGTCAGACACTTGCCTACCCACCAGCTGACATAACACTCTGTAGATAACCTACACAGTTTCCAGCAAGATCTGCTGGCCTAATATTGTCAAACACCTTGTCAGGCCATGTTAGGTAGAGTGAGTAATATTCCCATCATCCATTGCATAGTGAAACACTCAATGGGGTCCACCAGTTACAGTCTGTAGGCATGATGTGGCCTTGAGCATAACACTGTGTGGTCCTGTGTCAGCAGGTGTAGGACAGTGTTAATGCTCGTATCCATGCTAACTCCTTTCGTGGCATTTCATGTCACATGACTCCAAGATCTGGGGACACTGCTTGGTACTACATGCTAATTTTACTTTATGCAACTAAGTATTGCAGTTGCTTCCAGCATGTTCCAAGAAGATAGTCATCCAAGGTGTATGTACAGAGCACAGACAAACACATTAGGAAAGTGTAATATGCATACCCTTTGAAGGTAAGGTTGAGGTTTTATACAGGTATTCTGCAGTTGGACACTACCCAAGCAGTGTGTACTGGAAGGACACAGTTACATTGTGAAGACTGTAGAAAGAAGTGGAGTCCACAGAATTGCCGGTGCTTGGCAACTACTAATGTTGGTCTTACCGACACCACTCTTACATGGGATACCATGCTCTATGTTTTCTGTCATCACACACAAAACGGTACTACAAAGCCGATGATGACAAGCAGGACACAGCCTGTTCATTCATCCACATAGCTGTTCCACATCATGAAAGGCTGTGTAAGCTTTACATACCCTTTTCCAAGTAGATGCCTTGATTAGCAACCTGTGCAATCAGTTGGCTTTTGCATGTGTTATGCCTTCTCTTCCAGTGTTGAATGTTTAAACAACAGTACATTTTTTAAATTTAAGATGAGCTATTCTGCAGAGAAAATAAGCTATTTAGATGTATTATTGTGTAATGAAGGCACAAAATTAGAAACAACAGTATATAGAAAGGATATACAAGTTAATAGATATACCCATGCTAGGAGTATGCATTCTAAATATGCATTTCGTGAAATAGTAAAAAGTAATTTACTAAGAATAAGCAGGTTAAACAAAAATGTGGAAAAATGCAAGAAACAAATGAACATATTAGCTGAGGAATTTAAGGAAAGGGGATATAATGAAGCCCTAGTGTATAGGAGTATACGAGAAATATCGGAAGAAAGGAATAGAACAGCATTCCCTGTATTTAGTGCCATCCCACAAACATAAGTAAGAAAATAGAAAATACTATGAACAAAAATTGACGTATACTGCTATTTATGCCAGAAATTAGATCCACTGTAGGTGAAAAACCAAGATTTGCACGCAGGTATTGTTTGAATTTAAAGAGAGATTTATGTTATAAAGATTTCAGTTTAAATAATAGGGAAAGGACATCCAGTAAAAAGAAGGACACAATACCATGTTATAATTGTAGCTGTTGCACAGATATATGTAGTAAATTAGAATTTGAACATCCTGGGATTCAAAGATGGCTGCCGTTCTGTGAACACTGCTGAACTGCAGCTCTCCATTTAACCTGAGGAAATCAAAACCCTGAGTGGATACTACAAAGTTTTCAACATCAAAACTTCGATAAACTTACTCTAACTACACTTATTTATCCTGGATTGAGAAGAAAAAATGGAAAAAAGGAATATATTTCATTGGATTACAACAGATTAGCTAGCTCTGCAGAGAGGAATACACAAAGGAACCGTGTGCTTTTTATATTGCAACTTTTTATGTTCCAATAAGATGTCAAAAGAAGACAAAAGCATGGATATAACTACGACTAAACAAAATTATCAGAATTGCAATCACCAGAAAAAGATGTGACTACTAAACGACAAAAAATTACTAAAGCACAGGAACAACAGAAACTGGGGACTAAAACTAAAGCTGATTAAGCTTTAAATATGGAGGATATCAAAACTGCACTTCTGCCTATACAAGAAGCTTTAAAAGAACTGACTTGTCAAATACAATCATTTGGAATTTCATGTACTCAGTTGCTGGAAAGAATGGATAAGACGGAGGCTCGAATTTCTGATACTGAGGACAAATCTGCATGATGTGGATATACAGGCTATACAAAATAAGCTTACAGACCTAGAAGCAAGATCCAGGAGAAACAATATCATTGTCAGAGGGATTCCTGAATCCATTCAGTATAATGAACTGATTCCATCCATACTACAAATATTTGCAGTGCTTTTAAATGATTCTGATACTGTGAAACAAATCATCGTGGAAAGAGCACACAGAGCTTTGAGAGAGGTACAAGCATCTAATTTTCCTAGACCTGTGTATGTTAAACTGCTTAATTATCAAGATGTAAATAGAATACTTATTACTGCAAAACAAGGTGGAGGCTATATTATGTGGAAAAACAATAAAATATCTCTGACACAGGATCTACCTATACAGATCAGACAGGCTAGACAGTCTCTGTCTCCTTACTGCAAATTTCTTATTGACAAACAAATGAAGTTTCAAATGAAATGTCCTAATATGCTTATATTCACAGTGGATGGGGCTAAACATTCTGTTTCCACCAAAAATGAGGCAAGAAATCTGTTTCTTAAAATTTTCAAGGCTTTACCTGCATCAGAGACTTGAATTGAACTTTTGCTGAGACTGGCATGCTGCTATGTTTACTGTGCTTCGAGGACTGGGTAATCTTTTGTTTGCATTTGGGAAGCTTAGGCCTATTCCTGAGCAATAAAACTGTTTGCTTTTCCTTATCTTGATCTCCCGCACTTGTTTCCTGACATTTTATGGCTTCTACGAACTGTTTTCAATGAGGAAGACAGGAAGTGCTTAAAATGCTGTTGAGGGTATAAATTTCGTTGTGGCACTTCCGGGAGTCCGTCTGCAAAAGTGGTCCCCCGTCGCGAGCATTTTACAGGACTTCCTGCTTTGGAAAACTGAAGAGAACTGTTTTAAACACTCTCTTGCTTATTTAACATTAAATAACACTGTTCTATAGTAATTTAAGCACATAGGAACTTGTTAGGAACTTCATTTATTAACTTTCAGTCAACATTTTGTAGTTATATTATTTAGAGAGGGTGCAGGGATTTAACAATGTTTATTTAACCTGTCAGCATAGTTTTTAATGTTTTGTGTTATTTTCATTATTTTATTTAGTTAGAAGCTTGCTTTATTATGAAACTAGTATAAGGTGAATGTTTAACAAAGGATATTAATAAATTTGCTGTCTATTTGCTTTAATATAGGGTTATATATTAGTATGTATTTTTTATTTATTTATTTATTTTTTTTTTCTTTCTCTTCTCTCTTTTAATGCATGTGGTTTATGTATAGATAGCTAATCCAACTGAAAGTGCATTATTATAGTGAAAGTGCATTATTATAACCTACTGAAAATGCATTATTTTTTTTTACTTTATTCTTTTTACATGTACTACTGTTACATTTTAATTTGATTTGTTTAAATAGTAATTAACCAAAGAGATGTAGTTTATGGCAGTGTTTGTTAGGGAATGTTTAGTTTAGGCTTTGTCGTAGTGAAGTTAGGTTTTATAGGTCTTAATTGTGATACATGTGTGAAATTTTACATTGTGGTGTTTTTATATCTGTTGTTTCTTTTAAACCCTTTGTCATTTTATATTATACAGGACCTATTCATCTCCTGGTCCGGGGTTAGAGTGGGTATGCACTGGTTGAGGACGGGATATAAGGATTGCTTCCAGATTATGTATGGTTTTGAATTTACTGTTTTTTGTTTTTTCCATGCTCTCTCTCCAAAACTTTCATCTTACAGTGAATCTTTGAAATGTGGGAAGTGGATTCATGGAACGTTAAAGGGCTCCAGAACTTGAAGAAGAGGAAACTGGTGTTACATGTATTGTTGCAGGCTAAGGCATGGTTTATCCTACTCCAAGAAATGCATTTAATGAATGATCAATGGGGTGATGTTAAAAAAAAGAAATGGATTAGAGAAGTAGTAGTATCTGAAGGTAAGTCAAATAGTGCTGGGGTAGCCATAATTATTAAAGATCAATACAAGGAAAATATATTAGATTCTAATACAGATAAAAATGGACGGTGGTGCTATGTTATTCTTTTGTCTACCTTATTTGATAAACCTATTTTACTTTTAAATATATATGCTCCCTGTAATGACCAATAACTATTTATAGCATCACTATATTCAATTTTAACACAATTTGATAGATATTATGTAATTGTTGGAGGTGATTGGAATACCTACCAGAATCCAAAGTTGGATAGATCTTGTCCACAAAGAGCATTTAACAAGCATGCTCTATTAGCACTGAATGATTTTAAAGAAGACCTTCAATTATATGATCCATTTCATTATCTGAATAATGATAATAGTACAAGCAATTTTACCTTTTATTCCCCATGTCATAAAATGTGGTCCAGAATTGATTTCTTCCTGGTTTCAAGAGTATTGATCAATCTAGAACCTACAGTTATGGTACATGCCCGTTATATATCAGACCATTCTAAAATTTTGTTGAGTTTTACTAAGGGGGTAAAAGATACTTTGAGACAAAGAGGTTATAATTGGTCTCTTAATCCAAATCTATTGAATAAGGAGGATATAATACTGGAAATTACAAAGTACCTGAAAGACTTATTGATTGGTTTAGGGAAACAACAATTTGCCCCAGATATTGAATGGGCAACAGTTAAAGCTCAAATAAGAGGGACACTTTTGCAAAAAGCATCTTATTATAAAAAGATATTAAACAAAGATATTCAAACTTTAGAAATAAAAATTAAATTACTTGATCAAGAACTGATTAGAGATTTTAATGAGCAAACAGAGAAGGAACTGATTAAATGTCAAAAGGATCTCTTTTTACTTCAGAATAGTAGATTAACATTTCAAGAGTACAAGACGTTAGTGAGGTATGCCAGTCATGTTCAAACACCATCGAGAGCATTAGCTAGGATCATTAATCAAACAAAAGCAATTGTGCAGATTTCGGAAATACAATTTAATAATAAAATATATTCTAAAACTGAGGAGGTTCTTAATATCTTTGAGAAAGTATACACTAATATTTATGCTGGACAAAAGGATATGACCCCTAACAGGAATTATGAACAATTTCTACAGTCAATTAAGTTTCCAACAATAGGAGAGGACATTCAAAATGACTTGGTTAAACCGATATCTGAAGAAGAAATAGTATATGTAATTTAGCATATGAAATCACATAAATCACCAGGTCCTGATGGCATGACAGTGGAATTTTATAAAAAAATTTGCAGATATTTTCGGTAAGATACTTTCAGTTGTGTTTAACTACATAATTAGGAATAAAATTGATGAACCACACTTTATAGCCTCAAAAACTATTTTTATACATAAAGCCAATTCAGATCCTCAAAATCCGGATAATTATAGACCAATATCATTAATAAATGTAGACATAGAAATTCTAACCTCTATTATATCATCTAGACTGAAGAGAATCATGACTCATATCATTTCTAAAGAACAGACTGGTTTTATGGCAGGTAGACAAACCAGTGATAATACACTCACACTACATACTATGTTAGAGCATGCTAAGCAAAATAATTTAAATATTTATGCCCTTATAATTGATGCCCAGAAAGCCTTTGATAGGGTTGATACAAATTTCTTGTTTGATCTTTTACCGTATTTTAATATATCACATGAGTTTGTCCAAATGTTACAAATATTATATAGTAATCCCTATACTACATTGTATATTAATAAAAACTTCTCTAAAAGAATACAGATTAAGACTGGAACACACCAGGGTTGCCCTTTGTCCCCTTTATTATTTAATATCTATCTTGAACCATTGTATTTATATATTAAACAAAATGTTTATCATAATGTCCCAATAATTTATGGAACTAAAATATTAATGGCAGCTTTTGCTGACGATCTTAGCATTTATTGTGCATCTCCAGTATCAGATACTGAAAAATTATTGAAGGCTGTTAATGAGTTCTCAAAAGTGTTTAATTATAAAATTAACTTGAAAAAAAACAATATCTTCCCTTTAAAGACACCTAAACCCTTTTCGTTATTGCCCTTAGTGGGACAGGTATCATTTAAAGAAAATATTAAATATCTAGGTATTGAGTTCTCTACTGATAATAAAGATTTTTATAATAATAATATTAAAGCAATCTGGGAACAAATAATTTCTGATTTTGGGAGATGGAAAAATTTACGACTGCGAATATTAGCAAAAGTTTCAATTATCAAAATGAACATATTACCACGATTACTGTATATTTTTAGGTCAGCCAATTTACTACTTTCAAAGTCGTTTTTTAAACAGATTCATAAAGAATTGGCTAAATTTATTTGGGAACCAAAGAAAACCAGGATATCTTATGATAAATTAATGACCCCAAAAAATAGAAGAGGACTGGAATTACCTAATTTTGAAATGTATTATTTAATTGTAAATTCTAATAGAATTTTAAGAATTGTCAATTATGATATAAATAATACTAAGTGGACACCACCTTGGGTAGTTCTGAATTATAAATATATTCTAAAGTTAAATATCAATCCTAAAGCAATACTTTTTTTAGGTAAGGATACATTGAAATTCTATGGGATTATTGAACACATCAAAACGAACATGCTCTCTTTACATAATTTATTTCATTTATTAGATTTGGTTCAACATATGATGGTTTTTCAACCCTTTCATAAGAATCCTAATTTAAAATTGAATAATCAACTAATTGATCTCAACAAGTTTCCATTGATAGTTAATCTAACTTTGATTGATATATATAAACATCTTGACAGTTCGGCCAACCAAATAAGACAAGAACTTAACTTACCTAAAAATTATCTGGTTATTCTGTGGCAAATTAGAGAACTCACTATAAGCTATTTTAAAAGTTTTAAACCGGAAGAAGAGGCTATTAATAGATGCTCTTTGTTGTGGCAAGCTCTCCAACAGGATCTTAAATATATCACAACAGCAAATCAATTAATTAAAGAATTTCAATTTCATGATAAAATTTTGTTATCAAACTACTGGGAAGAGAAAATCTTACAGACAGATAGAAGTAATATGTTAAAAGCAATTGACTTGACCATCAAATCTACTTCTCTTCAAAAATTAATATATACCCAGTTGATGATTTGGAACAATGCATATTATACACGTCTTACCCTGCATAATTTTAATCCCAAAAATTCACCAACTTGTCCATACTGTAAGAATCAACCAGATGATCTTCTTCATATGTTCTGGAGTTGTAAATGTATTTTCAAACTTTGGAATTCCCTTAAGATCCAACTTCAAAAGGTGGGTTACCAGAGTACAACGTTATCATGGAAATTTATGATTCTTCATATTCCCCGAGAGAGATCCCTAAATCACAAATTATTATATATATTAATATTTTTCTATTAATGAAGCTTTATATAGCTTCAAATTGGTTAGACCCATCTAAAACTTCATGGCAGAACTTTAGAGTTCTAGCGACAAAACATATATTGGCTCATAAAGTACTATTAAACCCACAAAATAAAAATGTTAATAATCCAAAAATTTGGGAACAGATTTTTAATATTATACTAGCATAGTATTTTCAACTTGGAAATATTAATAATTATTTAGGTGTAGGGAGAGAATTTAGTAATCAACTGTCTATTACTTGCATTTATTCTTATGCTTTTTTATATTTAACTGTATTACATGGAAGCATTCTTGTAAATATTGTATATAGAGTGTGGTTATTAGTGATATTAGTTAATGCTTGATTTGTGAATATATGTTATTTTTGTTCTTATTTGTGTTTGAAAATAATATAACAATAAAGATTTATTATGGAAAAAAAAAAAGAATTTGAACATCCTATAAGTAAGGAAATATATAAAGTGGACTGTTATGCAACACGTAGTACTGAATTAATAGTATACTTGGCTACTTGCACGGTGTGTAGAGGATTTTATGTAGATAAATGTTCTAGGCGGCTGAAAGACCATATAATTTAACATAAATCAGAAATTAGAAGGATGGTAATGACCAATGCACTAGCTAAACACCTTAAGGAAAAGGGATCAACACATACATTTAGTTTTAAGGTGTTGCAAGTACTACATGTAAACATGAGAGGTGGGGATATTGTAAATAAGTTGGATGTAACTGTATATAGATGGATAACCATGTTGGAAGCAGATAAATATCCAGGCTTGAACAATATGGTTAGTCTAAAACCTATATCATTAGCCAATCAAAAGGAATATAAATGAATGTCATGCACAAGCATACTGAATACTAAAATGTTGATGAATATGTTTTATCTTAGCAATATGGCTTTAAAACCCTATTAATGTTGTTTAATTGATATGGATTTTTTATTGGTTGGTTGTGTCATGTGTTTTTAGAGAGATGCCTATTTATACTGTGAACAAGATGTTTAATTTATACTGATGAAGGGTGTTACGCAAAAGCTTCATTCTGTTATTTTTGAATAAAAGAGAGTGCTGCTTTACACATGTCTGTGTTCCCATATCATGCCACACAACAACCAGTGTGCTGTCTAGTTACTTGAGAGGCATCATACACCTGCGAGGTGAACGTAATGTCAGCATGCATGGGCATCCACATCTTTACTGTAAGGTGTGCCTACAAATTCTGTGTATCAGGCTGTCAATCCCAAAGGTGTGGCAGCATGACTCTACCTTTGCAGGAAATGCTGCTGAGGTGTTGGGATTGTCCACACCCCTCTACTCCTATGACGCACAAACACAACATGTGACAGATGTGATTGCATTTCAAACCTTGCTGCCATGATGTCTCCAACAGTAGTCATTGCATATAGCAATGAGCATTATACCAACATGCACAGCGCACATCCTGCACATAATACTGCATGCACCACTCTTTCACTGTTCAAATACCCGAGGCAAAACACAAAATCACACCCCTTAATCAGAGGTCATTACATTGTGAGACACATTGATGTCTGTGTCAAGTGGCTACATATGAGACAGATCACAGATAGCTGTCAGTCGGCTTACACAATAGGCCTTACCACACATAGCTGCAAATCAATGGATATCAGTTAACATAATGTTGTCATCATAGTTCCTGCTGGTGTGTACGACTAAGAACATATATCACTGCCCTGTATGCAGACACATGACTGTGCTTAGCCAGTCTGTGTCTCTCGTGGGTATACCCATTCTTTTCACCTGGGATGATGGCTCCATACACAGGGAAATTGATGGAAGTCAATAATTTCCTTAGTGTGTGGTGTCATTGTCAGGGGATCTACTACATGTCTGACTGGGATGCCTTGCTCAACAGACATTAATGCTTCACCAGTGATGGTGTTCATCTCTAACCCCTGAGATTTGGAGTTACAGCCATGGCTACTTACACCCCCACAATGCATCTTAGATGGACTGTTCAGGGAAAAGTTGGAAATGAGAACACCATCTTTATACAACATTATGGTTATGCTGCTACATGGTTGGTATGGCAACACTGAACCCCACTCTGTGGAATGTGTCCCCACCCTGGATTATATAGACATGTGTGTACTCAAGAACATCTGGTTCAAGGCTGTGGACAGCACCACAGCCATACCATACTACATGTCCATCCCCATCTTTACACCTCAAAATGACAGTGTTCAAGATAATGTAGGTGGTGTATACATACTCATTGAGGATAGATACACATCCAGATTTTGTGAAACACTGTGATTTCCCAGATACAATGTAGGTGCCATTCAGCACTGGAAGGGTACATAATCAAGCAATAGCTGGCTATAGGAGCAGCTCCATGTATCCAGACAGCCATTGTGCATATTGGTATGTACATGTGTCTATCAAGATATATCATTACTCCATGTTGTGGGATGGCATTAAGTGACCACCAGCTGTGTTGCTTAGTCATGCTGCAGCTCACTTGTCCAAAGGTTAGTCTACGTCCTTATCTACAATGCCCTGGAGCAGTGCTGCGCCATTCCCCAAGGGGTTCAATGTATTGCATTATCTGTTTATCAATATGGGTGACCAACACAGCCTCCCAATGTGAGGTCCTCCCTGGTGGGATCTGACTATACATCAGTGTCATTAAAACTACCTGCACTAACCCCACCTTGCAGACAATACAGACATATATTTCAACAAAGCCATTTATTACCTCCTGTAGAATGGTTTACATAGCACCTCTGCTCTCTGACTGGATGGCAAATATGCAGAGGTGTACACCCATACATTATGGCAGCAGCATTACAACTGCATGAACTCAGCTGTACCTGACAGAAAGAACACAGGCTCCTCATGGCACAGCAGACCTACCTGGTGGACAACTGCTATTATCAGACTATACAATAGGAGGTGGATATTGCTGTGTAACAGTTGTAGTGAGGGTACCTCCAAAATGATGACACAACCTCCTCAACTATAACAAACACATAGTGTTTTTGTGATGTGTAGACACAGTAAGTGACAAAATTAACCACCTACACAAAGCAAAACCACAATACATAGTGTAGATACATGTGTAGCATCAAAGGACAGGCCCAGGTGATCAGTGAACTCATACCTAATGATGCCACATAGAATGGGTCTGTACCATTAGCTAACCTGTAGTCCCACATGTTCTGCATCAACTTCACTCCCCTGTCCCCACCACATGTGACACATGACATTCCTACAACCTGCATGCCTACATCTGCCTACATGGATATCATCAGGGGATTCCTCCTCTGATTCCTCCTGTAACTGGGCTCTGGTGACCTAAGTAGTGGTGGGGGGCTATGTATCCCTTCCCTTTGCTAATCCTGCTGCAGATGTTTCTGCAGGATCATATTGTGTAGCATAGCAATACTGTGAACATATGTGCACATGTGGCTGGACAGTACTGCAGGGCTCCACCAGCTATATCAGGGCACTGGGACCATGACTTCAGAAGCCCAAACACATCCTTGATGATTTTAGTTTGCACATGTGCCTCATTATGACATTCTTCAGTGGGTGTATGTGCATTTCTGATGGGTGTCATCATCCACGGTTTCAGGGCATAGCCAGCATCCCCAGTAAATGGCCATGTGGGATGTCCCCCCCAGCAAACATCTGGTACAGCTGTGATTCATGGCAGATACGGGAGTCATGATAACTGCCAGGTCTGCCAGCACACACATTCATGATACTCCCCTGGGCATTGCACATGACCTGGCAGTTGATGGAGTGGTACTCCTTGCGGATGATGTAGATTCTGCCCTCCTCACTGGGTGGTGCCTTGATGTTTACATGATTGCAATCCTTGGCACCCAGTACTTTAGGGTGGTGTGCTACACAGTAGAAGTGTTGCATTTGCAGGTCCTCGCCTCAGCAGTGAGGGGAAAAGAAATGTGCTCACTGGCATTTGGTAGCATGGCATCCAGGAACTGCTAGAGTACCCTGGAGCCTGATGCCTGTGAGAACCCCATCACATCCTCAGTTGGTCATTAGAAGTTCCTTTAGCTATTATCCTAAGGGCTACACATACCTTTGTTTACACTGGGATGGGTTTCTCTCTGTTGGCTTTGGGTCTGAGTTGAGGGTGGCACAGCTCAGTGAGTTCTTGTCATATGTCCTTGTCCACTCTGTAGCACTCTACAATCTCCAGCTCATGTAGCTGCTGGAAGGTTACCCTGGGCCTGAACACTCTTCGCCTTCTCTGTCTAGGCTTATTGTTAGCAGCAGCACTGACTTCAGCATCTAGCACATACAGGTACAGCAGACCTGCAGCAGCCCCTAGCATTCTCTCAGTTAAAATTCCCAAGTCTGTACTCCAATGGTGCAGAGTATCTGGGAAAATCAGAATGTAGTGTGTATGCATACTTTATAGAGCTCTGCTGTAGGTACAGAATTTGTGATTGGGTAACTATGATGCACTCCACCTGCCTACAATATAATTAACATCATTTAATGGCCCTATTTTAGCTTAAATAAGGATCACAACTAATTAAATACATTTTTTTAAACATTCTCAGTGCAGCAGCTCGCCACACAAACACACGCATGGAGTAAACAAAGCTTAAAGGTTAGTGGACACCCCCCCTGTAGGGACATGCTCAGCCAGGTGGCGTGCCATGAAAACATGCCCACCTAAGCTGCAATGAGCTTAGATGTCAGTAGACACACCTCCCCCTTGTGTCAGCTACATTCTGTGTAAACAGCAATACGGGTCTAAGCCTACATGAAGAGGATATGCAGACACGATTACTCCTTTCTGATATTCAGTACCTCCACCTCATTTGCATGGGTATCCATGCTCACAGTCTGGAAACTACACACTTCAAAGCCCAGCCACGTTAGCAACAGCACCAATACACCATTGCAAGGACTCCATGCCCAGTGTTGTAATACATTTATATCACATGCTAATTAATGTTTTTTTCCAACTTTTTAAAAAAATTTTTTATAAAGCATGTTTGCGCATTGTTTCGTGCCATGCAAACATGACCAGATTGTCAAAAAAAATGTAATTTATTTCCTTTAATTTTTCTGACATACAGAATGATAGTTATACTCATATGTGTATGTGGTATGAAATTTCTGTCCAGATATCTACATTTTTACAACCCCGTTTGTCTGTCTATACTCCTGTACACAGACTTTCCCATGTACACCACGGACAATGACATGAGGTCTGCATAGATGGCCATCTGCTTGCTGGATCACTCTTTGCATGACATTCACCTGCTTATGAGGTGATTTACATGACACAGAAGTTTTAGTGTTGATGCATGAGTGTGTGCCGCTCAGCAGAGCTTACTGAATCTAAAAATGTTCACAGTCTTGTAAGCAGTGTGGTGCGATGCCTACATGGAAAACAATATGTAGGCTTTATTAAATTCCCCTGTGAACTTTATTGATATTATTCTTTAATGCAGTTGGGTGGCCTGGGTTGAATGCATTGGCATCTACCAGATTCTTTTTGAAGCTTAAAGCACAATTTAGATAGGGATGTACTTGTTGGAATTTTGTATAAATTATATACATTTTTATGTGGTGATTTTATTTGTTATTTTAAGTACTGTCACTTTAAGAATGTTTGTTTAATTTTTTGTTCTTGATCATGTGATTTTGTACTCTTTTTAAATTAGCTTAATTTGTAACAGAGTTGTATCTCAAAAAGTCTTGTGTTGTATTTTGAGATGAAAGTGCTTATACAGTTTAATAAACCAGCTGTGTTTTTTATTGGTTTGCTCCTGTTTGAAGTTATGTAATATATGCATATAATACATTTTGTCATTCACTCTGTACATAATGTCATGTAATTGTTATGTAGCTATTGTGTTTTTCATAGACTGAAACTAAAATGGTCCAGTGGGATAAGTGCTATTCTACAGTTAAAAGAAAACCCATATTGAGAGATAAGCAAACAACCCCAAATAGAAACGTGTTACATTTTACATATGAGAGGGTATGGAAAAGAAGGGTTGATACTGAAACTATCCTCTCTGATCAGCTGGCAGGTAGTAGGTAAACCAGTCTCATTAGTGCTGACATGGCAAATGCTGGTGAGAAAACGTGCATGAGAAAAAAAAGTTGATCCTCAACACTGGAATATCATTAAATACTCATCAGAGAACCATCACAGTGCAACACTTTGACTGAAATTCAGATTGGAATGATTCTGAGATTTTTTCCTTAAAAATCTAATTGCTTATACAGTGCTTTGTCTAAGATGTAATCATCAGATGAGATGTTTCATACTGGATGCTAGTTGTCCAGATTCTCAGCATTTAATCCAGGCTTTTATAAAATGGGGCAACATTAATGCTTTCTTTAGCAAAACAGCAGAAACCTAAGACAATCTGGTATAGACTTGGGCACAGCTGTTTTGAGTAAGAAACCATCAGTCTGGAGGACAAGAAATAAGACAAAACATGCTAGATTGGAAGCAAAAGAGAGATCACTTAGCAGGGGAAGGTTAAGGAGATGGCAGCAATTAGATGGACATCAGTCAACAACACTGAATAGCCTTTGTAGATGAATGGTGAGTCCATACTATGGAACATTTCTAGTAAGGTTCTGACTGATCCACAAATTTCCCTTCTTGAATGAGGTCTCACATTTATTCCAGCACAATGCTTTGATTTTGTTAAGGTGCTTATTAACTTGAGAATGTTTAGTAGAAATGTAATGTTGAAAACACTGTTTCCGGATAATTCTGATTTTTCTTTTATTAAGATACCTAGTACTTTTCACCCACCACTGAATCCTGTTCTAGAAGCTTTTTGCAAGAAGTGTGGATCTGATTTATTTGTGTTGTTTTCTTCATGTAGGGGTCCTAAGAAGAATTTCTGTAATTTAACAGGCATAGAAAAAATAGCTTTGAAGGAGTTACAAAAATGACAATACTATAGTCATCAAATCAGCAGACAAGGGGGGTGCAGTTGTTGTTATGGACTATCATTTTTACAGAGATACCATTGCTTCCATGCTATCCAATGGTGCTGTTTATAACAGCATCACTAAGGGTTACATCAATACCCTACAACATTCTATCGCCTCTCTTATACGTGATTGGATAATTTTTGATAACTGTTGAGTTTTCCCAGTACCTTACTGTTGTTCACCCTGTTATATCAGTATTCTAGGGTATTCCCAAAATACATAGGGATGCACAATGAACACCATTCAGACCTATTGTTTCTGGAAGGAGGTGGTTGACCGAAACCTTCTCCATATATGTTGATAGTTATGTGTGGTTCTGGATGAAGTCATTACAGTTTTAAGGGACACTAAACAATTTTTGGGTGATCTCTATGCTTACATGAACAATGCTCTAGGATTAAATGATTGTCTTATGGTCACCCTGGATGTTGAATCACTTTTTAAGGTAATTTCCAATCTGGAAGGGATTGAAATGACCAGAACCTTTCTTAGAATGCACAGTAATTATGATACCAAGCATACTGATTTAATATGTCTTTTCCTAGAGGTAGTTCTAGAGAATAATGTCTTCATGTTTGAAAGTGCTTATTATATACAAAGGGCTGGTGAAGCTATGGGCACACCCTGTTTTGTGTGTAGTGATATATATATTTTTGGACTCATTTGGGCTCATATGTAGTTTCTCTATTTTCATTTTTCATTTTTATGGTTTCGATGAAAACACATTCAAAGTAATGCTTCTTCGTCGTTGTGATACAGACCTGGGTGCCAGTCCCATATATACAGGAATATCCTCAAAGGTCAAAGGATGAGGGTCTTGCTGTTAAACAATTCACAAATAGGTTTTCTTAATGATTTGGCTTTATTTTATTAAAGAAAGAATTTATGGATAGGGGATATAGACATAATGAAATTGATGATACATTTAGTGAAGTACAGTACTTGAGGTCCAACAGGGCCACACCCTATTTTTCTGGATTTAATGTGAGCACTCATACAGATACTATTGCGAGTGGTAGGTTGGATGACAATTCTGTTTCTCCGACTTTGTCATACGCCAGTGATATGGAAACTATACGTGATGTCATCAAGTCTAATTGGCATATTTTGGCAGCTGATGACCATATTAAATAGTAAACTGGTGAGAGACCATATATTAGATACAAGATACAAAAATAAGAAATCCCTTAAATGGCAGCTATCTTATAAGACCAACTTTCTACCCCCTAAGAAGATTCCTGTTATCTATAGTACACAATGCTGTCATAGATGTAGCTTTTGTATATATATTGACACTAATGTTTTGTTCACCTGACTTCTGGCATGACTTTCTCCTTTAATATTGCTATTGACTGCCGGACTCATCACATAGTTTACTTGGCAGTTTGTAAATCATGTAGTTATTTCTATGTGGGCAAGACTAATCACCCATTTTTGGAAGAATAAAGGAACATCTTTATAACATCTGTAAGGGCGATGTTTGGAATGCCCTAGTCAAAGATTACCGAGTCCAATATTTCACACATTTTTAATTTTATGGCTATTAAAGAGGTTAAATTAAGTTTGTGTATGGGTGATTTTAAGAATCATACTGAAAACTAGGAGTTACACTGGCTCATCAGGCTTCAAGCTGATAAATTGCCTCATCTTAATGGTCAGGTTTCTTTAAAACAAGCATTGAGGTCTAGGGACTTGTTCAGATGATATGCTTAATTACTTTTGTCTGCTGATTCATTGTGTTTTATCAGGCAATTATTGTCATTGGTTGGAATGGTTTTCTGTTACCCTTACATTTGTTTTATTTGCAGTGTAGTAGTATGGTTTGAAGTAACACCTTATGGTGTGAAAGCACTCACCCTCTGTTGTTTTATTTTCATTACTAAAGTGCGGTTATATATTTTACCTCTGCCTTGTGTCTGTAGCAATTATTTTTTTTTCACATTTTATATCAGTTTTTATATATATATGGTTCAGTTAATTCCTTGTGGGGAATTCTTTTCATCCTCTATTTATTTTATTAAGATATTGGTTGGTAAGCATGATAGTTGACTGATATAAATAGATTCATTTTAGATATTTCTACTTTTATAAATCAGCTCAGGGATACTTCTGACTTTGTAGTGGTACCCAAAAGAAAAAGAAATGTGGATTCTTTTTCTAAGTTTGCTCTTTCCAGATCAAGTTAAAATGTGTAGTTCATAAAGGTGACCAAGTCCCATGGAGAATATCAAAAAAGGCAGGTATTTATATAATATAACAAATGTTTAATTAATGTTTCAAACAGTAAAGAAACCAGCAGTAGTGTGATAGAACAAAACATGTCAGATCTTGGTTACCATGTATTGGTTGCTTAATAGCATTTATACCAAACTAGAAAAAGTGTAAATGAAAGTATGTATTTGTCCATGGTAGCAGCCATACAGCAGGCATCATGGCCATGCTGTGAGACATAGATTTCTGGATAAAGAAACCTAATGAACCTGCAGTGGATGATGGTCCTTGCCCAGTGTCAGCTCACAGCCCAGCAAGGAGGAATGATTAGGTGATCTTGGCTCCTTATGAAATGAGTAGGTCAGTAATCTATCTCTCTGCTTCTGAGGAGAATGAGTGGTGCAATGGGCTGTCACTCCATATAGGAATTAATGCCCATTTACAGTGACTGAGGGAAAGTCTAGATAGTAATACACTCTATCACTGACAAAAAAGGCCAGAATTTAGTGTGTGTACACACTAGCAAAACACATCATTCTGTCGCTATCAGTTTTTTACCAAATGCTAAATGTGCTAAATATCCTAACCATAATAAAATAAGAATAATACATGGTTAGGATGTGAATTATGATATACATATTGACTAGTCACTTGGGAGTCACCTCATGACCAGCATCAGCAGGTAAGTATATTACATCATAACCCACATCTTAACCATATATTATTCTTATAACAGCTGATCACAATCCACTACTTTGGTAATTCATGTAAAAACACAGCTATTATTACCATGCATCAAATAGTTGGTTGTCACAAGACATGACACACACACACACACACACACACATATATATATATATATATATATATATATATATATATATATATATAAAACCACTCATGGCACCACTGGCTCAGTGCAGTGGCTTATCATATACAAAGTAAGTCAAACACCTTTTTGAAAGACAAATAGCTATACTATGCATTCTGTTTTACATTTCCTATTAACAGGCATGTGAAAAACTAGCAAAATCCATTAACTGTAATGTTAAATAAACAATATGGTGTTGTTTGTTGTTCAATCAAAGTCAACATTCTGCACAAGCAAAGAAGATAATACATTCAGGCATTCTTTCAAACATTTGATGATTGCCACATTACGTTATTTTCAGCAGAGAAAACATAAACTTTACTTCAGATCTGTAAAGGCTTCATCTGCAAATGTCCAGACTAAACAATTTCTACTCACAGCACAAACGAGGCTTTAAAGGGATTTGTAGTGCTTTCATTCTTTATTTCTTCAATAACGTCTTCAGAAATAACAATAAATCTCCCATGACAAAATTTAGATCCTGTCACAAAATCATGTGACTAAAGAGAACCAATGAAAACTTATTTCCCTTAAAAGTATTCTTAAAAACACCACCTTATAATATTTTATATACAAGCAACTACTAAAATATATGATCGGTGCCAAATATTAAAATTTTGTGCAAATAAAAAACATTTTATATTAATTGATTCATTCAGTCTTGGTTCTTTATCAGTGGCCAGTCAAATCTGCCACTCTGCTTCACAGCATACTAGTTGTATATTTTAATTTCCTAAAAAAATTATCCAAGCATACTTTAACTACAAAGAATTTAAATTTTCTAAAGTTTTGACAATTCATGGTATGTTTTGCCAATGAATTACTCAAGTCTTTTTTTTTTCTTTATTGATATAATATGTTCATAGATTCTCATATTAGTAAAGCCTTCACAGAGTGATTTTCCATGTAGGCAGAGTGGCACGGAGTTTGCACGGAAGTAAGCAGCCATGCAAATCAGTAAACAGAGCAGAGGGGCATGCACGAGCATGTGGACACGGAAATGCCCATGGCATGAAAATCACCTCATACACAGGTGAATTGCATGCAAATGATGGTGCTGGAGTGATCCAGCAAGCTGATAGGCAGTCCGGCAGATCCTAAGTTGGTGTCCAAAGTGTACATGGAAATTTCTATGTGCAAGAAAGTAAAAATTGAAGAGTGGCTCTAAAAGCCCATTTAGAAGGTCAGAAATTACATAGTAGGCATAGATATGTGCAAAAGTATGCCATGTGTGTCCAAAAATAATGCAACATTATATAAAATAATGTCTTTAACACCCATATCACATTTGTGCAGCAAGCAGCAGCATGCAAACATGCTGTTATGCAAAAAAAAATATATTAAAAAGTTTAAAAACTAAACCAAAGACATATGTGAGAATAATGCATTATAGGGCCCTGCATGGTACTGGTAGATTTCAATGGTTGCTAAGGAGGAAGACCCAGGAATAGTGAAGTATCCAGGCTGTATGCACAGATATGTATGCAAATTAGCTGGGGTTACTGAATAGCAAAAATGGGCCACTGTGTCCACAGATAAAATCCGTGTAGTAAACAGTCAGACAAATAAGACCAGCACTAAGGTAAATCGTCCTAGGAGAACCAATGATAAAGCAAGTAAAAAACAAAAAACTCCAAAGAAATATGGACATGAGGAGCATTAAAAGATTTATTAACTCACAAATCACAGAGCTTTCGGGTAACAAACCCTTCTTCAGTGTGTATCCCTATTCAGAACTGTTACAGTTATATAGTTTAAAACCACATGACACAGCCACTAATTAATCAATAAAAATCAATAAAACAATTAACAAGTTCATAGTACATTTAAACAACCCAGTATTCATAGGCTTAACCTCTTCATCATTCAAATATGCAAAAACATTTTTTACAATATACAATAATGTGTTCATAAAAAACACATACATATAAAATGTCATAAAAACATTTACTCATTTGATGTAGTACATTCAAATGCCTTTCTAGTTCACATAGTTCCAAGATGTTATTCAGGTCACTACACCTCCTTAGTAATGCCCTAGCTAAACATAGTATATTGTAGAAAAGGGCACTGAGCATAGATTTAAATTTTGAGTAATAGATATTAAAGTTAAAAATAGGAGGGGTGGAGACCTGAATATCATCTTGGAACTATATGAACTAGAATGGATTTTAAGGCTGAATGCTGAATGTTGGCCAGGATTAACTACATCTGTTAGTATAAAAAACAGTTCTAAGAAAGAAACATATGATGTTGAAATGCATTTGAATGTACTATATCAAATGAGTGAATGTTTTTATGACATTTTATATGTATGTGTTTTTTTATGAACAGACTATTGTGTATTGTAAAAATTGTTTTGCATATTTGATTGACAAAGAGGGTAAGCCTATGAATACTAGGTTGTTTAAATGTATTATAAACTGGTTAATTGTTTTATTGATTTTTACTGATTAATTAGTGGCTGTGTTGTGTGTTTATAAAGTATATAAATGTAATAGTTTTGAATAGGGATACACACCAAAGAAGGGTTTGTTACCCGAAAGTTCTGTGATTTCTGAGTTAATAAATCTTTTAACGCTCCAAGTGTCCATAAAATCCGTGTAGTCCCAGATCCATGTTGATGTCCAAAGAAGAGTTAGCTGACATCAAAAGAGGATGTGTCACAATATGTTTAAGCAGATTGGAGCCCAGTGGTGCCTGTGTGCATGGCACACTGCTCAGCTAAACAAGGGGTGTGTCCAGTGCTACTAAGATTTGTTTAGCTACAGCACATGTGCTTTAGCTGTTTTGAGCTATGCTGAGTGTGCCCATGCGTGGGGGTGTATCCAGACTGCTGAGCAGTGTTTATACCAGTGCCACTGATGTGCTCACCATACTGTAGTGCTTAGCAGGGAAGGCATTAAAAAAAAGAAAAAAGGAAACAGCCTGGGAAAGCCAATCATGTATAAATTACTGATAACCCCTGTTCCACTTACACTGGGCTATTCAAACCCCTGAATGATATCCCTGTCAGGTGGAATGCATCATAGTTAGCCAATCACACAGGCTGCAATAGCAGCAGAGCACTATAAAGTATGCATATACCCTACAATCTGATTTTTCCCCATACTCTGCACCATTGGAGTACAGACTTGGGAATTTTAACTGACAGAATGCTGGAGGCTGCTGCTGCTCTGCTACATCTGTACATGCTAGATGCTGAGGTCAGTGCTGATGCTGATGCTGACAACAGGCCCAGACTGAAAAGGAGAAGAGTGTTCAGGCCCAGGATAACCTTCCAGGAGCTACATGAGCTGGAGATTGTAGAGCACTAAAGGGTGGACAGGGACATACTACAGCAACTCACCAAACTCTGCCACCCTCAACTCAGACCCAGAGCCAACAGAAGGGAACCCATCCCAGTGGAAACAAAGGTATGTGTAGCCCTAAGAATATTAGCTACAGGTACTTTTCAAAGACCAGCTGAGGACATGATGGGGATCTCACAGGCATCTGCATCCAGGGTACACCACCAGTTCCTGGCTGCCATGCAAAAACATGCCAGTGAGCACATTTATTTACAGTGCACCCCTGAGGAGAGGACTAGCAGTATGCATCTCTTCTACCCTATAGCACACTACCTTGAGGTACTGGGTGCCATAGACTGCAGTCATGTACACATCAAAGCACTGCCTGGTGAGGAGGGTAGAGTCTACATGAATCACAAGGGGTATCACTCCATCAACTACCATGTCATGTGCAATGCCCAGGGCATTATCAAGAATGTGTGTGCTGGCAGCCCTGGCAGTTATCACAACTCCCATAATCTGGCATGCATCACAGTTGTACCAGATGTTCGCCGGGGGACATCCTGTATGGCCATCAACTGGAGGATACTGGCTATGCACTGGAATCATGGATGATGACACCCATCAGAAATGCACACCCACCTACTGAAGAATGGCATAATGAGGCACACACACAAACTAGGAACATCATAGAGCATGTGTTTGGGCTGCTCAAGTCACGGTTCCAGTGCCTTGATATATCTGGTGGAGTCTTGCAGTACTCTCCAGCCAGATGTGCATACATGTTCACAGTATGTGCCATGCTACACAATATGTTCCTGCGAAAAAAGCTTTGCAAGTTTATCAAAGGGAAAGGACACACAACCCTCCCCACCAGTGCCAAAGTCCCCTCAGCCATACCCACAGGGGGACTCGGAGGAAGAACTCACAGAGCCTGTCCCTGTAGGCAGATGTAGACATCCCCAGTATGCCCTAACCTTGGCAAAGAGGCAAAACATAGCACATGCACTGACAACCTAGCGTCCCAGAGACTGACACCTGACTACGACTCATATACATAGTAAAAAGGATGCCAGACACACCACACAACCTGTATCTTACCATGTATTCACTGTGTACTGTGTGTATCAGACACACAAAGTGTATCAGACAAGTGTACATGGAAATTTCTGTGTACAAGAAAGTAAAAATTGAAGAGTGGCTCTAAAAGCCCATTTAGAAGGTCAGAAATTACATAGTAGGCATAGATATGTGCAAAAGTATGCCATGTGTGTCCAAACATAATGCAACATTAAGTAAAATAATGTCTTTAACACCCATATTACATTTGTGCAGCAAGCAGCAGCATGCAAACATGCTGTTATGCAAAAAAAAAAAAAATATTAAAAAGTTTAAAAACTAAACCAAAGACATATGTGAGAATAATGCATTATAGGGCCCTGCATGGTACTGGTAGATTTCAATGGTTGCTAAGGAGGAAGACCCTGAAATAGTAAAGTATTCAGGCTGTATGCACAGATATGTATGCAAATGAGCTGGGGTTACTGAATAGCAAAAATGGGCCACTGTGTCCACAGATAAAATCCGTGTAGTAAACAGTCAAACAAATAAGACCAGCACTAAGGTAAATCGTCCTAGGAGAACCAATGATAAAGCAAGTACAAAACAAAAAACTCTAAAGAAATACGGACATGAGGAGCATTAAAAGATTTATTAACTCACAAATCACAGAGCTTTTGGGTAACAAGCCCTTCTTCAGTGTGCATCCCTATTCAGAACTGTTACAGTTATATAGTTTAAAACCACATGACACAGCCATTAACTAATCAATAAAAATCAATAAAACAATTAACAAGTTTATAGTACATTTAAACAACCCAGTATTCATAGGCTTACCCTCTTCATCATTCAAATATGCGAAAACATTTTTTACAATACACAATAATGTGTTCATAAAAAACACATACATATAAAATGTCATAAAAACATTTACTCATTTGATGTAGTACATTCAAATGCCTTTCTAGTTCACATAGTTCCAAGATGTTATTCAGGTCACTACACCTCCTTAGTAATGCCCTAGCTAAACATATTATATTATAGAAAAGGGCACTGAGCATAGATTTAAATTTTGAGTCATAGATATTAAAGTTAAAAATATGAGGGGTGGAGACCTGAATAACATCTTGGAACTATATGAACTAGAATGGATTTTAAGGCTGAATGCTGAATGTTGGCCAGGGTTAAATACATCTGTTAGTATAAAAACCAGTTCTAAGAAAGAAACAGATGATGTTGAAAGGCATTTGAATGTACTACATTAAATGAGTGAATGTTTTTATGACATTTTATATGTATGTGTTTTTTTATGAACAGACTATTGTGTATTGTAAAAATTGTTTTGCATATTTGATTGACAAAGAGGGTAAGCCTATGAATACTGGGTTATTTAAATGTATTATATACTGGTTAATTGTTTTATTGATTTTTACTGATTAATTAGTGGCTGTGTTGTGTGTTTATAAAGTATATAAATGTAATAGTTTTGAATAGGGATACACACCGTAGAAGGGTTTGTTACCCGAAAGTTCTGTGATTTCTGAGTTAATAAATCTTTTAACGCTCCAAGTGTCCATAAAATCTGTGTAGTCCCAGATCCATGTTGATGTCCAAAGAAGAGTTAGCTGACATCAAAAAATACTAATAAGAAACAAATCCTGGGTTAAATGGAGTGCAACTAGAGATGTCTCAGAACACCTGAACTTTAGACAACTACGTAATACTACTAAAAAAGCCATACTCTCTGACAAAAAAGCCTATTATAGTAAACTTCAACAGTCTCACACTAAGAATCCACAAAAATTTTGGACTGCCATTAATAACCTTCTTCAGCCCGGCCATTCTAGTACCCCTCCACCCCTAGAGACAGAAAATAAAACCAATCTAGAAATTGCCAATGCCTTCAATACCTATTTTACAGAGACCATTCAAACCCTGGCCACACAGCTAACCTCTACAAACACTAACCTACCTAATGCCCAACATGACAATCTTCCTATTCTCAAGATAAAACCCATCTCAATCTCCTTTATCCAGAAACTAATTCACAAGCTAAAACCCTGTACACCCTCTGATGTCAACCTTCCAGCTGAATACCTTCAACTTGCAGCCAGAGCAATTGCTCATCCTGTAGCTATTCTTATTAACCATACCATTTCTGAAAGCACTATCCCCAATCTT
This sequence comes from Protopterus annectens, assembly GCF_019279795.1. NCBI lineage: Eukaryota > Metazoa > Chordata > Ceratodontiformes > Protopteridae > Protopterus > Protopterus annectens. The sequence goes on from NC_056731.1 coordinate 543,868,771, forward strand.
TGGAAAATCTCCCACATCATTCCCTTACATAAAGGAGGCAACTCTAATGAGTACTCCAACTATAGGCCCATAGCACTACTCTCACCTTTAGCTAAGATCATGGAGAAATGTATCCATCATCAGCTAATAGACTACCTAACTAAAAATAACATCCTGGCCAGCTGCCAACATGGCTTTAGACCCTTTCACAGCACCACCACTGCCCTTCTATCTTTCACCAATACTATTAACACCAACCGGAACAATAACTACCTTTCATCTGCACTCTTCATTGACCTGTCAAAAGCCTTTGACATGGTCAATCACTCCTACTTATAAATACCCTACAATCCCTCTCTCTGGATTCTAATTCTATCCTTTGGTTCAAGTCTTACCTCAGCAACCGAAAACAAGCTGTTTTGTGGCAAAATCACTTGTCTTCATATCTCCCTGTTTTACTAGGAGTCCCTCAAGGCTCTATTCTAGGACCCCTTCTCTTCTCTCTGTTCATAAATGATCTTCATGTAGCTATTCCTCAATCCACCTGCATACAGTATGCTGATGATTCTACTATCATCTGTTCTGCAAAATCTCTCCCTGAGCTTAAATCTCTAAGCCAAACTATCTTCTCCATAGTAGAAACTTGGTTCCAAAACCGGTGCTTACTCTTGAATGCCAAAAAAAACAAATTACTTCTGATTACTCCTAACAACAAGACACCTCCCATACACTTCTCCATCCTAGCTAGTAATGGAACCCTTATATCACCTGATCTGACCTGTAAGTTATTAGGAGTTACAATAGACAATAAACTCACTTTTGACAATCATATCAATAACACCATTAAGTCCATTAACAGAAAATTAGGCTCCTTGTATAGGATGAGACCCTTCCTCACCCCTAAAGCAAGAACTACCGTTGCCCACTCTCATTTACTCTCTACCCTCCTCTATGCTTCTCCCATTTATACCAATTTAAAGCAAAACAATCTCAACAAACTTACCAAAGCCTACAACAGTATTGCAAGGTTTGTAACTGGTAAGCCCTATAGAACCCATCACTGCATTAACCTACATCAGCTAGACTGGCTTGAACTGCAAAATGCTCTGCTACTCTCTCAACTAACAACTGCTCATAAAATCTTCTACCTACCTAACAAGACACCTACACTAAACAATCTTATAACACCCTATAATAATCTTCATTCCCTACGCTCCTCTAATAAACTCTTAGCTTATATACCCAAATCTAACAACTTGGCTGGTGACTCCTTGTTCTCCATCACCACAGGTAAGCAATGGAACATGCTGCCACCCAACCTAACCTCTATTTCCTCCTTTCCCCTCTTCAAACTTAATCTTAAAAATCACCTAAAACTTCAATGGTTATGCCCTTGCTGTAACCCTGACTAATACTCTACTATTAGCTTGTAACCTCACTTCTCACTCTTCCTTTACATTACTACTCTGCCAACAAATGTTATGTAAATGTTATCTTCCACAATTTTTTAATCCTGATGGTTTACTGTACAATGTTATGTTAATTCCTTCCTAATGTATGTGGCATTGCCTCTTATTGCTTTGTTTTTTCTATATTATTATTAAGTATGTGGAGCTTTTCTCCCCGGGCCTCTACTGAAAATGGAAATATCTCCAGCTAGACTAGCCCGGTCAACAAATGTAAAATAAATAAAAATAAAAATGTGTCGCAATATGTTTAAGCAGATTGGAGCCCAGTGGTGCCTGTTTGCATGGCACACTGCTAAGCTAAGCAAGGGGTGTGTCCAGTGCTACTAAGATTTGTTTAGCTACAGCACATGTGCTTTAGCTGGTTTGAGCTATGCTGAGTGTGCCCATGCGTGGGGGTGTGTCCAGACTGCTGAGCAGTGTTTACCAGAGACTGACACCTGACTACGACTCATATACATAGTAAAAAGGATGCCAGCCACACCACACAACCTGTATCTTACCATGTATTCACTGTGTACTGTGTGTATCAGACACACAAAGTGTATCAGACAAGTGTACATGGAAATTTCTGTGTACAAGAAAGTAAAAATTGACACCTGACTGACACCTGACTACGACTCATATACATAGTAAAAAGGATGCCAGCCACACCACACAACCTGTATCTTACCATGTATTCACTGTGTACTGTGTGTATCAGACACACAAAGCAGGGAAGGCATTTCAAAAAAAAAGGAAACAGCCTGGGAAAGCCAATCATGTATAAATTACTGATAACCCCTGTTCCACTTACATTGGGCTACTCAAACCCCTGAATGATATCCCTGTCAGGTGGAATGCATCATAGTTAGCCGATCACACAGGCTGCAATAGCAGCAGAGCACTATAAAGTTTGCATATACCCTACAATCTGATTTTTCCCCATACTCTGCAACATTGGAGTACAGACTTGGGAATTTTAACTGACAGAATGCTGGAGGCTGCTGCTGCTCTGCTACATCTGTACATGCTAGATGCTGAGGTCAATGCTGATGCTGATGCTGACAACAGGCCCAGAATGAGAAGGAGAAGAGTGTTCAGGCCCAGGGTAACCTTCCAGGAGCTACATGAGCTGGATATTGTAGAGCACTAAAGGGTGGACAGGCACATACTACAAGAACTGACCGAGCTCTGCCACCCTCAACTCAGACCCAGAGCCAACAGAGGGGAACCCATCCCAGTGGAAACAAAGGTATGTGTAGCCCTAAGAATATTAGCTACAGGTACTTTTCAAAGACCAACTGGGGACATGATGGGGATCTCACAGGCATCTGCATCCAGGGTACTCCACCAGTTCCTGGCTGCCATGCAAAAACATGCCAGTGAGCACATTTATTTACAGTGCACCCCTGAGGAGAGGACTAGCAGTATGCATCTCTTCTACCCTATAGCACACTACCTTGAGGTACTGGGTGCCATAGACTGCACTCATGTACACATCAAAGCACTGCCTGGTGAGGAGGGTAGAGTCTACATGAATCACAAGGGGTATCACTCCATCAACTACCATGTCATATGCAATGCCCAGGGCATTATCAAGAATGTGTTTTCTGGCAGCCCTGGCAGTTATCACAACTCCCATAATCTGGCATGCATCACAGTTGTACCAGATGTTCGCCGGGGGGGCATCCTGTACGGCCATCAACTGGAGGATACTGGCTATGCACTGGAATCATGGATGATGACACCCATCAGAAATGCACACCCACCTACTGAAGAATGGCATAATGAGGCACACACACAAACTAGGAACATCATAGAGCATGTGTTTGGGCTGCTCAAGTCACGGTTCCAGTGCCTTGATATATCTGGTGGAGTCTTGCAGTACTCTCCAGCCAGATGTGCATACATGTTCACAGTATGTGCCATGCTACACAATATGTTCCTGCGAAAAAAGCTTTGCAGGTTTATCAAAGGGAAGGGACACACAACCCTCCCACCAGTGCCAAAGTCCCCTCAGCCACACCCACAGGGGGACTCAGAGGAAGAACTCACAGAGCCTGTCCCTGTAGGCAGATGTAGACATCCCCAGTATGCCCTAGCCTTGGCAAAGAGGCAAAACATAGCACATGCACTGACAACCTAGCGTCCCAGAGACTGACACCTGACTACGACTCATATACATAGTAAAAAGGATGCCAGACACACCACACAACCTGTATCTTACCATGTATTCACTGTGTACTGTGTGTATCAGACACAGTCAGCCCTGAAACACAGGTATCTCAACTGCTGCATTCACAAGGTAAGTCACTCTCCTTTACAACAAATGTATGGGGTACTAGACTATGGCAGCATATGTCTGGACCTGCTGTATGTATGCAAAGGAATAGAGTGGGCTACTGGGCTACTTGCAGAGAACTAACAGCTATGTGGGACAACAGGTACTCTGTCCAATAATGGATGCCCCATAATACACAGTAGGCCACAAGGCAGCAAAGCCCACTGCAGTATGCAAGGGAAATGCAAACAGCAGGATCACAGGACAGATGCACAACTGTCAATGCTAGAGTCCCCTACCCCCAACACAGCCATGTTCCCATACAATTGCAGTAACAGTATGTTTGCAAGGATATAGCAGCAGACCACACAATCCCAGGGCTGCCCCAAACAACTTGGCTACATGTTCTATGTCAACAATATGCAGGGGTCAAGGTTTATGTCTCTCTGCTGTTGATAGTGGGATGAATTAAACCTCACTTTCTGGTGTCTGGTGTGGCTCAGTGGGCTAAGTACATTAGCATGGTTGATGGTGCTCATGATTCAAAGCTGGCTGTACCTACAACTTTTGCATGTGAGGTACTCCTATGGTAGGAGTCCCACAGACTATCAATATGTCACAATCTGTTACTCCAAGAAAGCTGGACAAAGCCAGAGACAATGGAGGGACAGGGAGTCAAACCTACAGACATTATACATGCTCTGAGTAACCTAGAAGGTTTAACATCAGGTTGTAACATGTCAGAGTATCAGCAGTATGTAAAGGCCATCATGTAACTGCGTCAGTACATACAACAATTCAGTGGGCTCCATTTAGTAGTATAGTACCAGAAAAGCCCAACTGTCTGAGGAGCTAAGCACACATATCGGGTGGAATGCTGGACATCATGCAAAACATGTACAGTCAGAGGTGTGAAGACTATAACCCTGTGCATGGTGTTATATCATATACCCCAGTCACAGCATACCTACAACCAGTTAGAGCAGGAAATCTGTATAAAGCCGTGAACAGTAGTGGGACAAAGGCCCAAATATAAGGAGTGGGATTAACTAGTGGCCAGACAAATGTAGAAAATGCAGAGAATAACAGATTGTGCAGTAGCATGGGTTTCCTGGTGTGTATGCGGTTAATAACTCAAATGTCTGTCATCATTTCCTAACATCAGTCTACAATGATTTGCCACTGATGTACCAGAACATCACAATGCTATATAAAATGTACCATACATATAATGCAAAACTCTGTACAGTCTATTATGATCTGTACAGTCAACAGGTATAAGTCATATATTACGTTCGGCACACAGCCAAGGAATCCCTTGGACAAAATATCAGGGAGGTGCTGGATTGCTGAATCAACTGCAGCAGCCAATTGGCTGTAGTATACAAAATCCAGGACTGGAGTACAGGTAAGTCTGACCTGGAGTCACCTTGTAAGTACTGACAGTCATACTGGGCATGCTCCTACACTTAGCTAATTTCAGCCCATGTCTGATGCCTCATCTGCTTAAAGAAATGAGATGTGAAAATATCTCTGTGCATACCGACAGCTATCTATATGTATCTGTCTCTCCCTATCCCCCTCAGACTTGATTACCCTTATCTATCAGTATGTGGCATACACACACACACACACACATATATATATATATATATATATATATATATATATATATATATATATATATATATATACACACATGTGTATATGTGTGCATGTGTGTGGGAATACACGAATGTCCACACCTACACAAAGAATGCTGAGGTTAACTGCACCTACACACACAACTGTTGTCTGATTGTCTGATGGTAATAGACCACAGCCACATAATGACATAATTCACCTAACCACAGAGCACTGCGCCTGTGAAATATCACATTGTAGACCGACAATGGTGAGCAGGTGGTGTAGTGTGCAATGGCTGCAATGCAGGACTTGGATAGGCCATATTATCACTAGCCAATTGTCCACCTAGCAAACTGCAACCAGCCAGAAATGGTAATACTGGTACCTGTACACATATAGCAGGGGTATTAGTAGGCACCCCAATGCTACAACACTACATACAATAACAGCATAAAGCAGGTTCATTTTGTAGGCCACACAGGCTGTGTTACACAAAGCCACTTTGTGTAGCCCACAAGTACTGTGGCTGCAGCCATGTGTACACCAGATATAACCAGTGGCATGTGCAGTTAGTACTGTGAGATGTAGTTTGTAATAGTACTTAGGTAGAAGTTCTAATCTCATATCAACCACCGTGTGTGTGTGTGTGTGTGTGTGTGTGTGTGTGTGTGTGTGTGTGTAGATATTTCCCATACCAAAGAACAGACATGCCCAGCAGGCCTATTTCTGTGCAATGGTCAATCATTTAATGACCTTGTCACTAGCAACCTCCACAACATTGACCTCCCTGTCAACAGCTGCTGATGTCATCCACCTTAACAGCACTGGCAGCCACTCTCAAAACAGATAAGCTCTATGGCGCATGTGATAAGTAATTATTGCTATAGTGTATACTACTTGATAGGTAGGGGTTCTGCTCTGAATAAGGGAAATTCTGTGTGTGTAACGATATCACCTTGCAGTACTATGCTTCTCTCACCTATCTGTGTGCAATGGTTATACATATTAAGGCCCTGTGCCTACCTGTCAACCTCCCCATTGGCCTCCTTTACAACACCTGCTGATGTCATCCACCTTAACAGCACTGGCAGCGAGTCTCAAAACAGATAAACTCTGTGGTGCATGTGATAAGTACTTTGTGCTATAGTGTATACTACTAGATAGACAGGGGTCCTACTCTCAATAAGGGCAACTCTGCATGTGCTCACTTATCTGTGTACAATGGTTATACATTTTAAGGCCCTGTGAGTAGCTGCTGACCCTAAATAGCCCACATCTACCTAGGCATAAATGCTATCCACCACCACCTACATTTGTAGGTACAGAACACCCAGGTGACACATATCAAGGGTAGCATGCCTTGTCAGGGGGTATGCATGCAAGATTATGCTGTCTGCCCCCATTGTCCATGACAAACTGTTTTACACATATGCACCTAGGCAACCATGCACTTATAGAGCCGTACTTTGCTAATGTCATATTTCTGCTGTGCTGCCGTGTCATCCTGAGCCACTGTATTGCCATCAAGTCTCCACAGTGTAGCCACTCAGATCCCTGGAATAGAAACATACACAGTTTTGAGAGACACCTGTCATTTTGCAACACTACCGCCAAGCTAACATCGTGCAACAAAGGTACAAACACTTTGATGTGTACTCATGACAAATGCCAGCATACAGCACCTGTCATGGCATAACACTACCTCACTACAACACATCATGTAATGTAATATAGTCACCCTGTGCATCAGACACATATTTGCTTGTTCCTGCATCAATGGTATATATGGCAGGGATGTGGCAGAGGTGTCATCATATGCACAGGGTGTGGTGTGGGGGTGCCAGAGGGCTAGCTGTGCCAAGCAGTTGACATTGTGTGTGTGAGTCAGGAAGGGGTGCTGGTCAGGTGGGCCATGGAGAGGTGCCATGAGTTCTGTTGGTGACCTGCATGTGACAGTGATGTATGAGTGTGTGTGCGTACACAGTCAAGCCATCTGCTAGCCCCACACATGGGTATGTTGGAAAAATGTGGACCATACATGACAGAATGGACAGGTCACTGTCTCTGTCCATGAACACAGGAACTGGCTCTGCCAAGAGTCGCACTGGCACCACCATACCCAGGGACAGATGCAGTACTAGTCGCTGATTGTGACTGGTGTCTGCTGAGCCCGTGTCCCTCACAGGACCTTCCAGGACCACATGCCCCTGGCCTGCTATGTTGTGATGTGGACAGAACCCTCCCTTCTGTAGTGCTGGAGCTACTGCTACTATGGGAACGTAAGTGTGCATGGCCACATGGACTCTCAGCGGATGTTGTTGCTGACCTACATCGATGTGTCCACCGATGCCTGACTCTCACCACATGTTCCAGCACAGACAATGTGTGGTCAAGGACTGACAATGTCTCACCCCACCATCTGTCCACTACGTCAGTGAAACAATGCATGGCATCACCAATGTAGTAGAGGGAGTCACAGATGTCAGACAGTGATCCATCCATGATCCTGAACATTCATCTGGTGTTGCATTTGGAACATTCCTGGGCCTCCATGATGGACCAAAACATGCACTGAGTGACCTGTGATGTGACACCTGTGACAGGTGGTGGATGGGCAGCAGTCCTCCTTCAAGCACCCTGTCAATCTGCCTGTGTGGGAACTCTCCAGCTCTCTGGCTATAGCTAGTGTCTACACTCAAGATGCCATTGATGCCACACTCTCCTGTTCAAGGCCACCACACTCTGACTGTCCGATATCTGGGGCTGCAGGGTACTGGGTATGTGTGGGCATACTGACTGTGTGCAGGGACAATGAGGGAGGAAGTAGGATGTCAACCCATGGGACAGATTCATCCCCCTACAACCCCACCTATGTCACACTATGGCCACCATCATCATCAGAGTCTGATGAGACAGTGATATCAGGTTGTGAGGGGGACACACTCCAACTCCCATGGTCACCTGTGAGAAGGAAGACAAAATAAGTACATTACTACCTGCACTATTATGTATGGTGATCCACACACACACACACACACACACACACACACACACACACACACACACACACACACACACACACACACGCACACATATACAGGTGAGGAGCCACAACTGCATTACACATACCACATCTTATTTCTGATCCCATGTACAACACACAAGCAGACTACAACATAAACAGACAAGACAGGTCCTTTATAAGATGCACTGCAGCTATGTCCAGTTAATGTTGCCAGTACTATACACCTGTGAGATAAGCAATATGTCAGTGTATGTGAAAGAACTACACCTAAAACACAGTGCACCCATATTGAGCTTATTATTGCCCCCTGTATAGCAGACTGCATAGAACTTCAGAAATATAAGTGCAAATATGTTACTGCTCCTGCAAATACACTACTGTGATTACTGATGCAATGCACTTCAGTTAAGCCCTCCAAAACTGAACATACAAGTATTGTACTCTGGCTCAAATATCAGTTGTGTCTACAGCAAAATGGCAGCCCTTAACATTCTTAGATTATATATGATCCATAAGAAAAACAGTATCACACTCACCGGGTACAGAAACATGGACTCTGGCCTCACCTGACGTGCCTATGGAAATGTGAGGGAGAGATATTGTCAGCACTACCAAATCTGGCATTGTTACAGGATAATATGTGCGTATATCAACATGTACAGTAGGTAATGTGATACTGCCTACATTGCTGACACTCTGAGTATGTGTGCACAACTGTGCATTAAAACAACCCCCCCCCAATGTAGATAGACCTAACACCCATGTACTGGTATGCAGAGGTTGCCACAATGACTAATACACTATTACAGTGATGAGCACAGGAGGCTTACCTGGACACTCCTCTGCTGTGGATGCTGTGGCACCCATCTCCATGATGTATGGGGTGATGGATGCTTGGGATCTGGTGTTTGATCCAAGGTTCACCAGGAATTCCTCTGTGGCCAAGAGTGGTTGTTCTGCTGCAGGCCCTCCACTGGTGACAGCTGGGTCCATAACAACAGCAGCAGCCCTTTCCCATGCAGCATTTACCATATCTGTTGCCCGGTGTCAGACCTGCTTGCAGCTTCTGTCCTGTAGCCCTACTTGGTTGACTGCTATGATGAGGTCAGCCCACAGTGCTGCATGTTGTTCACGATGCTGGTGACTCCTGGATAGCAGAATGCTGTGATGCAGTCTGAGGCCATCCAGGATAACATTATTTTCAGTGGCTGAAGACAGTGGGTGCCTCCATCTATACATCCTTTCTAAAAGACAAGAAGAGGGGAATACATCACAGGACCACATACATTGCTATCCACTATGTACAGACCCTGCACATCCAAATTGGCCTGCACTATCCACTGCTACCTTCCATGTCATACCCTGCTGTCTATCAACACACTATGTACTGTATGTGGCTATCAGCAACATAGTAGCAATACTGGTTATGTCCCTGTGTGCCATGAAGGAGTGTGCTGTATGTCTCCACACCCATCAATGCCATCTGTGTCCCCTATGGGCAACATCCTAGTACCATATCATACAGCCACTGTCAGAAAAATAGGTGTGTACTATTACAAGTATATGGGGACAGTCCAGCAACATCCGTGTGCCACAATGACAGACAGTAATGCAAATGTGCTATACGGTATCTTCCCTGTAGGCGTCCTACTTTTCCAGTACACAGATGTTTGCAAATGTGTAAATGTGCCTGATATATTTGGTCCTTTACCCACAAACATGTGGATGTCTGGAAAACAGTTGGACAATAATTTATGGTTGTTCCCAGCATGTAGAGAATCTGTCTGTTACATGCCAGAGCCCTCAGAAAACAGTTATGCTACAGTAATATCTGTTACTGTATTCATAACCTTACTTCGTATGACCAGTATGTACACTCTGTTGTTGATTTTGGCCTGTATCCCCCACTAATAATGGCTATGACCTGAATTCTTGCTGTAGGGGGTTGCCAGGTATGCTAGCCATAGCTATCAAGAGATGAGATATGAATGTTGACAAAACAGTGACCTAGCCAGAGTACATCAGGGACAGTCAGGGACACCTTTACAATGTCTGAACTATTCCTGTATGACATTCACAGACTAAGAAGAGCTGAATGACAGTACATCACGTGATATCCCAACTGTGTCCACCCTACTATGTCTAACACATAATCCAGCAGCATTCATACAGGAGCCAACCATTGTAGGAGGGAATGAGAGACAGAGCTGTGATTTAAGTCACAGCAGGCACATTTGAGAGGCATGCCTGTTGCTGCTGGACAGCAGACTATCACCAACATGTCATTCCCAGAGATGTACTACTGGGCTACTGTTATAATCCCTGTTCCTCATAACTGCATTCTCCCATCTGTGTTCCATTATATTGGGACTTGTATTACATACCTGGTAGAGTGATGTAATCCTTTTGTGCACAAATCCTCAAGTAAAATGCTTCTGAAATCGCAGTCTGTCTTGGTAAAGCAAGTTACAGACCTGTTTTCCATAGGCAGCTGCTTGCCTTTTGTAGGTAATGCTCAATAACAGGTCATTGCTGTGTATCAATCCATGACTCAGACTTGCTAATTGCATACAGAACAGCTGGGTAGCAATTTGATTAGGTAATGAGATGGCACAACTGTGCAATATTTAAAGCATTCATGTAGGCCTTGGCCCATTTGTTAGTCTGTGAGTTTGACATTAGTGAGGTGTGGAGATTACAGCATCATAAAGGGCAGGTACAAATACTGTCCACTGTTGAGATTTATGAGGTATGTCCACAGTTTTGCATGTTATGTTTGTCCATTGTCAAATGACTTTGTGATATCCGCCAGTTGAGTGTTAAACATTGTTGGTTAAGGTCAGTAAAGTGGAAGAGACATGTGAGTGTCATGCGTCATACCCATCAAATATACATGCTACTGCAGTAACTGCTGGTCTATCAGCTCACTATTTTTGTAGGGGCAGACTGTGACACATATCCCTGTTTCTTGACTTTTGTCCCCACCCCTTTATGTATGAGTGTTGTGTGGATCCCTTGTTCTAAGGGGTTGTGAGGTATGGTAGGTCTGCAGAAGGTAGCTTAACATACAGCTGCATATATTGCAGGCTGCAGCTGCTGCTTTTTGCCTAGGACTCATAGTGGGGAGTGTGAACACTTTGAAGACAGCAAGCTGTATGTGTCACTGAATGAGCAGTATCAGCTCTGTCATTACAGCAGAGTCAGGGTGAGGGTACCCCTAACAGTCCGGTCAAGGCATGTGCTTAAAGGTACATCTGTTATGTAGTAGTGCCAATCAGAGAGTAGTAGGGGAAATATAGGTAGGTTATATGAACATGTGTAGTGTGTGTCCCTTCCTAAACATGGGTAGCAGCTAATTCAGTAGCTACAACCTGTTTTGCTGAAAATTGCATGACTTGGGCATTATTTGCTGTATTCACAAGAATGTAACTGAAGTGCAACACACTGGATTCAAACCCAGAACTATTTTCTGGCAAAATGTACTGCATGCAAGGCATTTAACAGACTGAGCTGCTGAGTCACTGCTGCATCAGGTGTATTTGCAATATATATGGGCATGCAGATAGTCTGCGACACCAGAATTACATTAGCATGTGTTTTCTGATGGGTATGAGGGGTGACAATGAGATGTCTGTCATGATCTTCTAACCTCAGTCTTTAATGACTTGCCAGTAGTTTAGCAGACACATATGTTTTTGTGGAAGCCGTGCCAAAACTAGGGGGTACAACTGTGGACATTGTGCAACAGTCTGTACAGTCAATAGCTATACCTACTATCCCAGGCCTCACATACATCTATTATTTATGTGGCTGTGTACTGGTGCAGTGTCAGCATCACAGTCCCATATACACTGTCAATTTCCCCAGTCTATATACTTGCAGTGTGTCAGTGGCAATTAGGATATGTTGGTGGAAACAGCTGCTTTAGTTCAGAACTGAGTGGCCTAGTGGGCTAATGCACTATGCTATAGTTGATAGGACCCTTGGTTCAAGACAAGGGTGGTTATTTTCCAGATGTGTATAACTTTCTCAGAAACACATAAGATGATTAAGGCACTTTGAAGTAGTTTTAAGCGGGTTTGTGTGGTGTGCTGTGCTGCTTAGCTCCACTTATGCCAGCACTAAAAATAAAAAAAAGAAAATAAAAAAGGGGTGATAGGAAATTGGTGAAATGAGGCAAGCAGGGAGAAAAAATATACTGACAGGCAGGTAGGGATTTGGAGGACAGGCGCAGAAAAGAAACATAGCTCTTCATTTCTTGTACAGCAAAAGCTGTGTAGATTGTATAGAATTTGGGATTTGGAGCCTCACACCCCAGAGAGATGGGTGAGGGCAACAAAACTTGTGTTCATTAATTAATGTAATAATTAATTGTGTCCTGTGGATGTGGGTGCAAAATGAAGAGCTATGTATGGGGCGATATGTTTTTGTGGAACAGGTGCCTTTTTATTTTTAAGGACAGACTGGAATGTTTGGGAAGCGATATAGGTACGTGTGGAGAGGTAAGCTGGGTATGAGAGGTTGCATTTGTGGACAGACAAGACAACATACAGGGGTGGTGTGTGACACATGAGGGGGTAAATACCTTGGACATGGAAGGTGTTATGGAATCAGAGATCCATGTGCCCCCAGACGGCAGCAGTGTGACTGAGCTCCCCACCCATGGGCAGTCAACACTGCTTCTTTACTGCCCCAAAGGTGGCTGTGCTAGAGGCTGGGCACAGGGGCCATCTTGCCCCTCCATGTTGGCCAGTCTACCCTCAATTTGGCACAGGCGATTCTCATAACCACAATGCACTATCCTGCACACTATCACCAGTAGCTGATCCTGGGTGACAACCCCCCCTCTGCCCCCAATCCGGGGGGGGCAGGCCCCATCCCCTGAGGCAGTTCCACCTGTAGGTGGTGCAGGGACAGCAGTGGGGGCACCACTGGCTTGGGTCTCAGACATGTTAGGACTCAGTGCCATGGCAGATCAGCAGGAGCTGGCCTACCCAGCTGAGCTATGGTGTTGAGGTATTTCAATATGTATAGGCTAGTAATGAACATAACATTTAGTTAGTTATAACAGCATGCCAGAACATTGCAAATAACTCAGTAACATAACATTGCATAGTATATGGAACACAACAATAAGTGAGATAACAGTCAGTGTAGTGACAGCATGCCAGTAACAGTTACGGCCTAAGGCCAACAACATAGGTAATTCAACAATATATGTTAGTATGCAACCATTGTATTACATAACAATAATAAAACAGAAGACTCAACATAATATTTAGAGAACAACATTTTTTAATAGTAAACCATAACTGATGTATAACAATAATACATAATGATGAAGATAAGGGATGGGGGAGAGAAATACAGTCCATTAATACCAGTATAGGCAATATAGTTTGCAACAATACTGTTAAATACTCTACAAGTCTGCCCTTCCTTTATCTATAACAGTGCCCTATAGCTGCTGTAGCATGTACATACCTCTCAAGCTATCCGCATGGGACAGTATAGGCCAAGCTGTAACACCTACAGGTACACAATTACAGAGGACTATTACATGTCAGGTAGACCTATATGACTACCAAGGTGTACTGTGGACTGATGTAGTGTGACTGTGCTATTGACATAATCATGTCGATGATAGATCTGTGACAGAGGGATTAGGCAACAGTGATTACAGTCAGTGATAGGATGACACTTGAGAGACCTGTATCATATACAATACAGAGAGTACATACTTATCATGCCATCCTTGGTAGGCATGGGGTTAGATCATCAGCAAACATTCACAGATGCACCAAACATACAGCCATACCAAGATCACACATTTTATTTATTGTATTATCTTTTATTAGTGTTGATTTGTTTTATTTTCCGAAGTCTTATCACATTCCTGATCAATGCTGTTAACAGTCTGTTACTTCTGAACACACAAATTATTAACCCATAATAAGGGCTACTGCACCCATTTACCTGTAATTCATGTGGGGAGAACATCTGTTAACAATGCCTAACTGATTCAGTAATATTTATTAGTACTTGCCACTGGATTAAAACCCTGGTCTGTGTGTGACAAAATGTACATCAGACACAGCATTTAACAAACTGAGCTACTGAGCCACTGCTGTCTACTGACTGCCTGATATTTGCCTAGAGCTTACCTGGAAACAAAATGTGACCTGGTAATAGTACCGTTTTATACAAGACTGCAGTGACAGTTGAACACACATGCATGAGATTCATGCATGACAAAGATACTAGGTAAACTGTGCATTAATACATAGAATGCAGGTGTACCCAATAAACTCTTAGTGAGTGGAAATATCTGTGATGTGTGGAAACCATATCAAAGTATTGGGTTGGCTACCTGACCCATATACAGTTGTAAATAGTATATTTGCAGTCTACAGCTATTACTGTTTCATACTTGCCTACAGCACCGTATGTCGGAGTAGGAATGCACATAGCTTAAATGCAATGGTTAACACAAGACAATCCTGATATACACAGTATACATTGGGTGTTCCTGGTATGGTTTGAGATGTTAGTGCAGAACAAATGTCATAATGCATATATCTTGTAGTATAGCTCTAAATCTACAATTTAGCATAACACTCTTTCTTAGCTAACCTTGAGTCAGTTAATGGTATTCTTTGTTTTTTTTTATTTCTGAGCAGATGTCATATTCAATTTCATGAACAGCCCTACTTGCACACATACTGCAAAACACAGCTTTATTAAGGGTACCTTCATGCAGTTATTGTTATATTTTCAAGTCTTTCTGAAACAACAGTTGGGATAATGCAGGCGTTGCAATACAGCTGCAATTCCACACTTATTGCAGTATAAACTTTATTTCTTTAACATTATCAGGTTTAATGCTTTAATCTTTATTGCACTATACTTGGCAGTAGAGAGTTATTGCAGTATAACCCTACATCCACATTCATTGCATTACACAAATCTGTATAGTATGCATCTACTGGCAGTTACTGAATTACTCTATCTTGGGATGACTATAGACTGCAAATTAATCTGTACTCATCACACTCATGGTGCAACCTGGCCAGGCACCCTGCATGAGCCTCTAGGTTGCAAGGTCTCTCCTCTGCAGCTATAGGGAGAGAAGCACACCATTATGCATACCTATCTATCACACATTCAGATTAGGTATTGATAAAACAGTGCTAACAGTGCTTACAAACTTGTGAGGCATTCCCATCCTGAGCATCCTGGACCCAGGTGTCTAGAAGACCCCCTTCCACCACTTCAGATCATCATAATGGTGATGGACCTGCTCACCTATGTGGGGGAAATCTGCTGCACCAGTGAGATAGTGTGCCAGATGGTCTCAGGCCTCTGACTTGTACTCTGATCCCTGGAACTGGCCCAGCAGCAGACGGACATCATGATATTTCATTAGTAGTCCATCCATGACCCTGGATTCCAGAATGCCACACTGCTGCACCCAGAAGTGCACACCCTCTCCAACACCTGCCATAGTTTCTGGATGGTTCAAAGTCCAACAGGTTTTGCTATATTCCTGCCTGTTGCACTTAAATAAGCCTGTTTTCCTACCCTTACACACCATTGGGCCATTTTTAAAATTGTGGTACATTGCTTGGCACTGCACAAACCAGTTTAGCTGAGCTGAGCAGTGCTTAAACTGCCAATGCTCAGCAATGCTTAGCAGTGCACAAACTAGCTACACTGACATGAGCATCACTTAAAATGCCACTGCTTAGCTTTGCTTAGTGGTACACAAACCAGCAAAGCAGTGATAAAATGTTCCTTGTTTAAGCAGTGCTTGGTAAGGCTTAGCTGTACTTAGCTGAGTTTAGCTGAATGCAGCAAAGCAGGATTTAAAAATAATTCTCATAATTTATATTTGTAAAATAGATGCTTAATAACCTGTCTGTGTATTCAAACCCTGCAACTACTGCACATAAGGCTGTCATTCTACAATCTGGCTAAGTGGATGTGTAGAATGCTGCCATACTGTTACATATACCTCTCAACTATGCTTAAGCACTGTTGAGCATGACAGCTAGCCATGCAAATCCACTCAGCTATGCTTAAATGTGACCTTTGCATTTGTAATTAAATATATCTGGTTTCTAT
The DNA here is from genome assembly GCF_019279795.1 of Protopterus annectens. Taxonomy (NCBI): domain Eukaryota; kingdom Metazoa; phylum Chordata; order Ceratodontiformes; family Protopteridae; genus Protopterus; species Protopterus annectens. The sequence continues at coordinate 543,885,254 of NC_056731.1, forward strand.
TTTTAGATGTCGGGCATGTGTCAATTGTTCCATACCATGCTGTGCAAACATGACAAAAAATATTTCATACATATGCATACATTTATATCTGGCAGTTTGACAGTGCAGGGGGTGTGTTACTCATCTCCAGACACAGTAACACACTCCCTGCTATGATTCAATAACCATGTTACACGGTTTCCCTTAGTAACATGCTTTCATTAATATGCATGGCTTGCTACCAAGGGGATACCACATACATGGTCATGGTACATTCTGTGTAGGCTTTACACTATGCCTACATGGATTTTATTAAATCTGGGGATTATCTTCATCCAACATGATGGTAATGTCCAAAAAATGTTGAAAAAGTAGCATTTTATAGACAGTTGATGAATTAGTTATTTTTTGGAAAGGAGCAGAAGATGTGTTTCATCAACTATTAAAACATGCCAATGATATAACTGCTTTTTTGAAATTTGCTATTGGTGAAGTAGAACAGAATCTGTCTGCTGTGTCTTTAAGAAGCGTTTCAAGGACTGAATGTGCATATATAAATAGCAAGCATGTGCTATACACAGTGCCATTTTGAGAGCGTACCCAAAGAGTGAACATGTATGAGTGTAATAGTTAGCTTGTTTACAACTTTACTTAAGGTAAAGTATTACGCCTCAATCCTGATGTTTGTACACAATAAAGCTGCTTGAACAGAACCCATGAAGTCTCGTCTATTGTGTCCTGACTAGACAAGTAACATGTAGTCAAAACAGGGATGCCAAAAACTGATATTCAGAGCCATGAGGTGCAGAGAAAACAGTGAAGGTGAACTAAAAGAAATAAGCAAGAAAACGAGCTAGGAAAGCAACAAAGGTAACAAAAAATTGCACAGTTTGTTTTATAACTAAAATGAAACAGAGCATTACAAGGGCATACACCACATTATTAAACAAGTGAAAGGCACAAAAGGTTTATTAACTAGGCAAAATGTTTAAGATTAAGTAATTTGATAAAACAATTGTCAGAGAAGCTCATAAAGGGTCAGAAATTACCTCAGAGTTGCAAAATGAGCATATTTAAAGCAAAACAGGCATGTTTAGAGTAAAATGGACACAAGAAAAGTACAATAGGCATAAAAAGAGATTAAACGGGCAAAATGAATATAATAAAGGCAAAAAAAGGGCACATTAAGTGTAAATGAAGCAAGGCAACTGCATGTTTTGGGAAAAGTGTGTTTTGGCATAAAACTACTGTTTTGCATTAACTAAAGCCCTGAAAGCCGTAACTAAAGTTATTCAAAGTATTTCAAAGTGTGTACAAGTGCTTACAGTGTGTGCTTATTACTGTGCATTTATTCTGAAGGTCTCTTACTATGCAAAGTGCAACTATTTTGTGAAGTACACTCAAACTGCAGCCATTTCGAAAAGTTTCTTGTGCTGGGTGTTTCTATTCACAAGGTGCCACCATTACAGAATGTGTCTTGCACTGTAAAGAGTTACTTAGTGAAGTACTGCCATTTTGGAGAAGTTTTGGCGTGTTATGTAGTGTTTATTCACAAAATACAATTGCTTTGAAATGTTTCTTATTCTGAGCTTCTCCTGCCCAGTTCATTCACACAGTACAGTTATTTGAAATGTTTCTTATACTGATAAGGGATGAGTTCTTACAGTACAGTGATCAGTGGTGGCTGATGACTTCAAATTAAAGGAGGGCTGCAGGAGACAGCTGAATGGGTGGAGCCAATGGTAAGGGGTGTGACCAACTAGAAAGGGGTGGAGCTATGCTCAAAACCACAACAACTGGAACTTTAATTAAATACGCTGCTGCCCTGGGTGCCAAACAGTCATTATGAGAGTCCAATCAAGACAAAATGAAGTGTAGAAGAAAACAATATTTCAATGCATTGGCTACATGACAACTTACTTAATATCCAGATGGAAACAGGTTGTAAGGCATGAAAAAATAAATTACTTTTTAAATACATTACTGGAATGCCAGTCAAAATCAAGTATAAAAAAACAAGCAGCACTCAACTCAAACCACTACTCCTTGCACTGCAGTTCTAATTATAATTTATATTCAGCTTTATAAAATTGCCAAGTAACATGCTGAAAGTAGCCATCTTTGTGATACCCCCACTTGTAAAAATGTTTCTTATCCAAAAAAGACCTGCTGCCTGATACAACTATATACTTGTTTCTTGGAGAAGACATGATCAAAGTAAAAAATGAACAGCAAACAAGAAACAAGCTCAAGATAAATTGCTTAAAGGATTCCTGCACAAGTTATGGACCACACATGAGAGATTGGCATTCTGTTTAGTTTACGGGTAAAGCCTGCAAAGATTACTGCAAGTCTCCAACAAAAGATGACTGTAAGTCTCCAACAAATGTAATGAGCTTCTGAAAATACTGTAATCCTGTCCTTTTATTACAAATACTGTCATATGCATTTCAATACCCAAGGCTTATACATTATTTAGTTATGTAAATATTCTCTGCATGGCAACAACAAAAATGCTTTCAATGCTGGTAATTCTTTAACAGTATGCTTATTAAAGCTTACTTGCATCTTACAATCTCCGACAAGCTTACCTGATGGTCATTAAATCATTGCTACTTAAACAGAGCAACAGGGCACTGTGATAGCATGCATTTCCTGAATAATAAGAAGCATAAATCAGCAGTAAAAAATATGACAGAAAACCAGAACATTCTGCAAAATCAAGGACAGATGAAAAGCCACAGTTGTACTTGTGGTCTACCTTGGATGGGGGAATACTCTGCACACTTACACTGCATAACTGCTCCTTGCCTTCCTTGGGCACATCCAGAGCCACTACAATGGGGAGTGGTGTGCAACAAGTATGTCACAATTTGAAATGTCTCTGGCTGACGGTGATGGCTCTGACACTCATACCTCTCAACTTCAGAACAAGAAATCTGGACAAAGCCATACATAGAACTAGAAGTGGGACACAGGCCCAAAAATAAGGACAATTTTTAAATATTGCTCTTATTAACTTAGATAATAGAACAGTAGTAGGTCTTGCATTAGTACAAATTTTCTGAAGGGTATGAAATCTGAAACTCAAATGTCTGCCATTATTTTCTAACTTCAATTTTTAATGACTTGCCACTAATTTGCCAGAAAACCATAATTTTATGAAAAACAGACCAAAAATGTGATGCAAAAATATAAAGTTGCCACACAATATAGCTGGGAACTTGTCAAAAAAGGGACACCTTTTTAATATTAACACTGTTAACTTGAGCAGCCAACAAAATAAGAGCATCTACATGCATTTCTGAAATAAAAGTAATCTATAACTCTGATCATTACAGTTATATATAATTGTAAACCCTCCACATTTTCTTCCAAAATTGCCATTTTGTGGAGGGATTATTAGGAGAGAGCAACATTTTGAGCCAAAATTGGGGACAGTTGAGAAGTTTGGATATTCCTAATTCTACAAAGCGATTTGCACGTACCTCTCAACCTCTTAATGCAGGAAATCTGGACAAGGCCAAATATATTGGGGGAACATACAAGCACTACTAAAAATTGCTCTTGTATAAACTTAAGACAGTTGATAGAATAACAGGTCTTGCTTTAGCATGCATTTTTCTGAAGGTTATGACATCTGAAACTCAATGTCCGTCATTTAGTGACTTCATTCCTAAATGATTTGCTAGAAAACCACAAATTTTATGAGGAACAAACCAAAAATAAGAAGCAAATATATATTCATTCTGCAAAAATATGGACAACTGAGAGGTATAGTTCAACCGGGGCTATCTGAGTTTGCTACCCTTCCCCCCATCACAAAATCATGGTCAAATGGAGCCTTCCCCCTGCAGCCATTCCAATGTCCCATTCCTTAGTTATTTTGCCCCATTTACCATAAACACTGTAATGTGCATACTGCTTTACTTCTGCGATGATTTAGATTTCATTTGAAAGTTTTATTTTGCATTTTACAGCACAAACCCTAATAGACTTCTGTTAAACAAAGCAATGCAGTCTCACAATGAAAATAGACTTAGCATTAAAACTTCTCTGCCCTTGAAACTCACATGCATTGAAACAGCATTGACACCCACATTCAAAGAAAATACATTTTGCCAGTGGCAGATAAAGATTAACTTTGGGCTGTTTTCAAAATCATAGGCCCCTTGAACATGAAACATATACATGCTCTTTGATACACCTTCCTGGGTGTATTACATTATATTCCTTGTACAATACAGTACAGTTGTCAGAGGGCATTTTAAATTTATTGTTTTGAACATTTTTCCAGTAAACAATAAAACAAAGTGCATGCACCAATGACAAAACTGTCCAATTCAGAACATTTTCATTATAAAAAGTCTACTCAACCTTCTATAGTCCACCAGTATCAGTAAATATGCACAATCTCTGAAGTAGTAAAATCCACATTAAAGAAATCTGTAACTAGTAAAGAGGTTTCTGCTAGCAAATAACTTTGTATGTCATTGTTTCCTCTACAAATAAAGTGCCTGTTGCCCTTGAAGAATAAATTGCCTATGTTGCATGCATTAAAAAATGATAAGCTAGCAATACCGCAATAGGGAATGGATAGCAAACTGATAACAGGTTCATAGTTACTAGGTATCTTTTCCAAAAAGGACTGCAGCATCCACCCCCTTTACAACACAGTACAGTATCAGCAATGCATTTACCCACTGTGGGAGTAGAACCCACAGCCTTCTGCATCCAAAGCAAGTACACTACCTGTTGTGCTATTAACAATGCAAGCAGACTTAGCATAAGCAGCACTAAACTTTTGTTCCCCTGTAGCTCTCAGCTCTTTGTAAAATCTACTCGACACTCAGCTGTATCTCTGAACTTTGCATCAAAAGAAATCTGGAAAAAGCCAAAATTTATTGGGGGGGGGGACAAAAGCCCAAAAACCAGGGACACATTTTAAACATTGCTTGTATAATGTTGGAAAGTTGCTAGAATAAAATGCTGTGTTACCACCATGCATTTCACTGCCACGTCTTGAACCCAGGGGACCCTGTGCAAAACAGTCAGAGAAACATACCACTATGCCAAATCAGCTGAAACAGAGGAAGACAAACTTAAATGGCTACCATTTAGTGAATTTAGTTCTCACCATAGCTGTCAACCTCTTAGCAAAAAACACATGAAAAAAGCCAATAATGTTGGAATACAGCTGCCAAACATATTCAGTGAATTCAGTTGTCACCATAGCTCTCAACCTTAGCACAAAATACCTGGACAAGGCCAATAATGGGGGAATACAGTCCCAAAAATATGGGCAAATTTCAAATATCCATGTTATAAACTTAGACAATTGCTAGAATAAAAGGTTTTGTGTTATCATGTACTTTCTGAAGGATTTGAAGTCTGAAATTCAAATGCCTGTTATTTTTAAACATTTGTTAACCAGGAAACTAGTCTGACTTGGAACAAAACAAAGCCAATTTTCAGCAGAGCAGGGAGAAACACTCCAGACACATCTTTGTAAGGGATGGGAGGACATGCAGACTCCACACAGAAGGCACCCCAGCCAAGAATCGAACCAGAGAATCTGTAGCTGTCAGGCAACAATGCTACCAGTGCACCACTGCACTACAAACCGTTCCAAGGAAAAATAAAAATACAGAAACCACAGATTTTATGAGGAACAGAACAAATATGAGGAAAAAATCTGCAACTTGTTACAAATAGTGGTGGGTAGGGAATTCAGGTCCTTGCCACCTGCATCCAAGGTACATGGTTCAAGCCTGAGTATCTCTTCCCACCACTATGTGTTAACAGGGGCATTTCACACACACACACACACACACACACACACACACACACACACACACACACACACACACACACACACACACACACTCCACTACCTGTAAATGTGTCCGGAATCCACTACTTAAACTCGAATCCATGAAGCAGCAAACCTCCAAACCCACGCTCAACTTCAACGCTTTCCTGCAAGAGCTTAAAACTCAACTTACCTCTCTCCTGATTGGTTCTGCGCTTGAATCCCTGCGAGAGCTTAACCTCATCTCTCTCCTGATCGGTCCTGTCTGTGGATCAAACAGTCCGGAGCTCCGCTGTTCTGTGTGGTTGTCTACAGCACAGATTCCTGGGAATCTGTGGGACAGAAAATACCTTCCCTGTATCTGGACTGCTGACTCAGGCAGTCAGAGTTTGCACAGATTCCTGGGCATCTGCGGGGCAGTCTGAGTGTGTGCATGGAAGTTCCATAACTTGTAAAAAATACATTTTTTTGTTTTTTTAATTTTATGTTTCACATTTTTATTTCTTTTGTTTCTAGGGGGGAGGGCTGCAGTCCTGCAGTCCTATAGCACAAGCTGCCCCTGGCAGTGATTTCAGGAGTGTTGCAATGCCTGGGAGATTTATTTCACAAAGTTCAGTTATTCAGAGTCTTATTGTGCTATTGGAATAGTTACACGTGCTGGCATAAATTTCTGGCATTTGTATATGTGTGTATATATTCATGCATATTTACAAAAGCCTTCAATGGTATCTGTTAATATGGCAGAGGGATTTCAAAAGCCCTCACCACTTGTATTTGATCAGAATATTGCAGAGAATTAGTGAATATTTGAGCAAGAGCACAATATTTTTATACAGGCAGCTTATTCAGATAAAGATGCATGTCCTACAGCATTCATTTTGCTAAATCTAGCTGGGTCAGAGACCATAGAAAGAAAGCGCTCATTGTATATGTGCCAGCAGTATGTGAAGGAGAAGGTGAAAATCGTCACCTTGTTGTGCAGGCTGAATCAAGGGAAGACCCTGAGTGTTTGAAGCATAACTTCACCCCCAAACAAATATTACATTAGAGAGGCATTTGTTTTGCACAAGAGATCAGAAACCAGAGGAAACATTTACAGCTTATATAACTAACCTGAAAAACAAAGCTAAAACGTGTCGGTTTGGTGACCTAAAGGATGAGTTGATAAAGGACAGGCTTGTGTGTGGTATTAATAGTACAGGGTGAGAAAGATTTTGTTTCGTGACAGTGATTTAACATTAAGCAAAGCTATAGAGATCTGTCAAATCCATGAAGTTACAGAAAGGCACACAAGTATGCTTGCAAGTCATAAGAGTATGGTTTCAACAAGCTCTAGAGTAAATGTAGATAGCATGCAACACATGGCAAACAGAAGCAAGCCTAAGCACATGGCAGCCACAGCCCTTGGGGGTTTACCAGGGAAAACACGTAGTATTCCATCAAATTCTAAGAAGGATGCATGCTCAGTGCAGTACAAGCATAAGTCAGCAAAACCCAAGTCCAACCTTATTGTTAACTGTCACAACTGTGGAGCCAGTCATGAATATAAAAGAGAGAAGTGCTTAGCATTTGGTCAGCAATGCCACAAGTGTAGAAAATGAAATCATTTTCAAATGTTTTGCAAATAAAGTAAACCTTACACAGTTGTAAAGAAAGGTCACTCAAGAAAGCAAACTAATCAAGTAGAATTGCCGCAATCCACTTTCTATCTATATGGTGCATCAGTAGCTAGTGACAAGGTTAATGCAGTGAATTTGTTAACAAGAAATGAAATGTTTTGTACTGTTCAGATCAATGGTAAACCCACCAAGCTCAAAGTAGACACACTGATTCAAAGTGTAATGTTATGTCTGCAGATACTTTTGCTAAAGTGAGAGCTAATGAACAACTCAATGTGGTCAGTTGTGCAAAACTTGTTGCATATGGAGGTGAAGAGATTCAAACCGAAGGCTCAGTAGTACTTTTATATTATTTGGCCAAGAACTGTTACAACTTGTTATTCTATGTAGGTCAAAGACCTGTGCAGTCCTTATTGGGTCTCATAGAAAGCTTAAGAATGAATCTACTTTCTTTTACCAAAGAAGTTCATCAGATAAGCAAATATCCTAGTTCCAGTTTCTCCAAAGCCATTTTATCAGAGTATGCTGATGTTTTTGATGACACGTTGGGCAAACTTCCAGTTGTGTATTCTATGAAATTAGACCCAGAAGTCAGTCCAGTGGTCAGACCTGCAAGAAAAGTTCCTATAGCCATGCAGTCAAAGCTCAGCTGGATAAAATGGTGCAGCAAGGTGTAATTTGTCCAGTTACAGAACCAACTGAATGGGTTTTGTCCATAGTAGCAGCTCACAGAAAAGGCTCAGACAAAATCAGAATATGTATTGAACCAAGAGAGTTGAACAAAGCATTGAAGAGACCACATCATCCAATGCTTACAGTCGAAGAAGTCATAGCCCTAATACCGAATGCCACTTTTTTTCTGTCTTAGATGCAAAGAGTTCATTTTGGTAAGTGATGCTTGATTGCAAATCATCATTACTGACTACTTTCAGTACCCTGTTTGGCAGATATAGATTCCTAAGAATGCCATTTAGAATAAATTCTGCAAGTGAAGTCTCTCAGCATGCAATGGAGCAAATTCTTTCAGGATATCCCTGTGCCATAATAGTAGATGATTTATTGGTCGGAGGCAATGGTGAAGCAGAGCATGACAGAAATCTTAAGAGAGTTCTAGACAGAGCACATGAAGTGAACTTAAAGCTCAGTCCTCTGAAGTGCAAATTCAGACTACCGGAAGTTACATATGTTTGTCATTTATTTACTAGTACTGGCTTGCAACCAGATCGTCTAAACAGGCAACCATTCTTGAGATACCAGTGCCAGATGATGTTCAAGCTCTACAACGTTTTCTTGGTATGGTCAACTATTTAGGCAAGTTTATACCAGACTTCAGTGAGCTTGACAACACCTTTGAAAGAGGTGTCATGCAAAAATGTTACATGGTCTTCGTTAAAACAGCTCCAGAAAACATTTGATGATCTTAAGCAGAAAATTGCCACTCAACCTACATTAAGATACTATGATGTTAACAAACCAGTAACATTTTCCTGTGATTCTTAAAAATTTGGTCTTGGTGGAGTCATTCTTCAGGAAGGTGGATCAGTTGCCTATGCATCAGCAACTCCTACTCAGGCTGAGATGCAGTATGCACAAATTGAGAAAGAATTTCTGGCAATAGTGTCCGTGTGTTCCAAGTTTCATGATTATATTTATGGTCGAGCTATTCAGATTGAAACTGATCACCAGCCTCTAGTTACTATTTCAAAGTAGCCTATGCATTCCACTCCAGCAAGATTACAAAGAATGATGCTCAAACTGCAAAAGTGCAACTTCAAAATGGTCTACACAAAACAAAAACTTCTCTGTCTGGCTGATACCTTATCCAGATTGCCTAGAAATACAACAGAACAGCTGCATGAAGAGAATTTTAACTTTGACGTAATGGAAGTGCATAATTTTTCTACCATGAGACTTAATGAGCTGAGAGATCATACAAAGACTGATTGAATTTTGCAAAAGCTCAACCACTACATTAATGCTGGATCTAGAGTACCACCTGAAGTGCAAACTTATTTTCCTAAAAGAGATGAGATGTTGATGGAAGATGGCATTATTTTCAAAGGTCCTAAATTGTTGTTCCTACTTCCTTACAACATGAATATATTCAGATTTTGCATCATGGTCACCCAGGTTCTGAATCTACCAAAAGAAGGGTGAGAAGACTAGTATTTTGGCCTTCTCTAGCAAAATATATAGATAAAGTACTTTCATCTTGTTCAGTGTGTAATAGTACTAAACTGCATCTGGAAAAGAACCACTTCAGCTAAGTCAAGTTCCTGAACTAACTTGGTCAACAGTAGCCACTGATACAGTTGAGTGTGTAACAATCAGCATTACTTGGTATTGGTAAACTATTATTCGAACTGGTTTGAGATTGATCTACTGCCTAACCTAATGTCTACTTCAGTTATTACTAAGTTGAAACATCATTTCTCAGTCCATGGCAGTAAACATAAAGTTATTTCTGACAATGGTACTCAGTTTATTAGTCTATTGTTTTGGAAATTTGCAAGAGAATGGGACTTTGTACATGTTAATAGTAGTCCAGAATATCCACAGTCTAATGGTCTAGCTAAACGTGCAGTGTAGAGTGCAAAGCATTTACTTGAGAGGTCAAAGCATGACAATACTGATGTCTGTTTGGAAACGTACCGCGTGATGATATACTTGTCTCGCCTGCTCAGAGACTTCTATCTAGGCAAACCAGAACAACATTGCTTATCAGTTCCAGTTTGTTGAGGCCTAAAGCTAAAAACAACAAGACTATTAGATCTCAACTACTACTCAAAAAGCATTCTTTCCAGAAGTCCAGCTATGACAAATTGAGCAGATTTCTTCTTCCATTGAAAGAAGGAGAGACGGTGAAGATACAAACTGCAAAAGGTTTCGACCGGATTGGTCAAGTTACAGGTATATGTACCAAGCCGAGATCCTACTTTGTAGAATCTGAGGGTGTGGAGTACAGGAGAAATTGCAGGCATCTTCTTCCTGTTTCAGAATCAATATTGCAGCATCATTCCTGTGATACAGAATCTAGATCTCAAAGCATCCTAGACAATGTTGCTATTCCAGAACATCTTAACTTCTTCTTCTACTTCTAATGATGTTTCTGATGTCCTGAAAGTTGAACATTCTGCAGATACAGTCCCAGTTGCTAAATCTGATTCTATTTCCTATGTCACATGATTTGGTCATATTTCCAGACCTAGTGTGAAATACACAGCGACCTGGACTTAACTGTATATATGTGTTTTTAGTTCTGTATAATTGCGTGACAAGAATTATTTATATTGATTGCATGTCAATTACTGTTTTAACATTGCATGACTATTTCTCAAAGAGGAAGGATGAAGAACAGAGTATGTGTGCTGTGTCTTTAAGATGCATTTCAAGGACTGAATGTACATATATAAATAGCGAGCATGTGCTATACTCAGAGCCATTTTGAGTGCAGCCAGACAGTGAACATGTATGAGTGTAATAGCTAGTTTGTTTATAACTTTACCTAAGTTAAAGTATTAAGCTTCTATCCTGATGTGTCTTCACATAATAAAGCTGCTTAAACAGAACCCATAAAGTCTTGTCTATTGTGTCCTGACTAGACGAGCAACAGGTAATATTGGTAAAGAGATTAATTTTTGGACATTAACATCACCTTGGATGAAGATAATGAGAAGTTCATGAGTAAGATTTATAGAAAAGAAACACTTGTAAATAATTTTTTGCATAGGAAAAGTCAACATCCTTTCCATATGAAGAAGGGAGTTATTAAGGGCCAGTGTATTAGATTGAGTAGATTGGTCAGTCATAACAAAACTTTTTCTACAGAAGTTGAACAACTTAAAGGGCTTTTTCCTTAAGACAGGGTATGATGTGGAATTGTTGTCCAAAATTATTCAGGAAGTTAATATATTAAGACAAGATAAAGCAGTACCTATTTTAAACAGCCGTAGGATGGATTTCACAAAAAGAAAAAAAAATGTGGAATGGACAAGTTTCAACAGTTCCCCAAATCCACATTATTGTGGGGCATTCCCACTACCCATTACTTTGGACATGTTTCTAATTAAAGATGTATTAAGCAACAATTGGAAGATCATCCTTGGAAATAAAGATTTGGTAAAGATTATTGCAAATAGTCCATTATTCCCTTACAGAAGAAATAACAATGTTAAAACTATCTTAGAAAAATTAAAGGCAACAAAATCAGATATACAAGGGAATCTTGTTACATACCAATGTGGTAAATGTAAACTGGAACATGTGAGACATGTTCCAGTTATTATGTTGGAAAAACTATTAAAAAACTGTACAGGAAAAGTTATGAACATATTACAGCAATAAAAAATAGACTTGATCAATTCATTGAAAAAACGTACCATGAATTATCAAGCCTTTAGAAGATTTCAATTCTTTGTAGTTCATGAAGTAAGCTTCGATAATTTTTTTCAGGAAATTACAATATATAACTAGAATGCAATGAAGCAGAATGGCAGATTAGACTGGTTGCTGATAAAGAACCAGGACTAAATGAGTCAATTAATATAAATATTTTTATTATCACAAAGGTTTTAATGTTTGGCACTGATTACATATTTTAGCAGTTGTTTCATTTTTACAAATACAGTTACTTACATACAAAATATTTTAAGGTGGTGTTTTTAAGAATTATTTTAAGGGAACAAATATTACGTTTTCATTGCTTCTATTTAGACACATGATTGTGTGACGCAGGATTTACATTTTGTCATGGGAGATTTGTTTTTATTTTTGATGAAGTTCTTGAAAAAATAAAGAATGCAAGTGCTAAAATTCATTTTAAAGCCTCCTTTGTGCTGCAAGTAGAAGTTGTTTGGTTTTGAGTTTACATAAATATTTCTATACCGCATTGTGTTTGTTCTGTTGTTTTTGAGTTGTAGTATGGCACACATATTTGGAGAACTTTCTTCTCAAGACATCAGTCTGGTTTTATCCACTCATTTTATTCCTGAAGAATTGATTGTTTTGACTCAGAAGTTAACTGCAACATTTTCAAAAGTTTGTGGTTTACTTGACAATGTTAAGACACAAGGCCAGTCTACAAACCTGCCAAGAAGATCATCAAGGAATTTCCATAACAAACCCTTGTAGAATGAGAATGAACAGAGCAAACTTTAGAGTTGAAATGGGTGGACAAACCAACAGTCACCACTGAACTTAAAGGTATGGACGTTTCTATAAGTGATTTCATTAAAAATGTGGTTAACCCATTTGCTGAAACTCGTATGGCAGAAGTGACTGTTACAGGATCTGTTTTTAACAGTGGTACCAACAATTCAGATAGTTCTAGTGCATACAAAAGAGACATTTTTTCAGCTTGATTTTTTTTAATAAAGCCTGACAGTATGAGATATTTTATTTACAAAAAATTATCAAAATGGAGCAAGTACCATTTGGGTTGCTGGTGTTTAAATTCCCCAGTGGAGTCAGCTGTGGTGACAAACATTATAGAGACTTTATTAAGTTGTTTAATGTTACTGGAGTTTCCATGATGAAGCTATTAGTGGAGGACTATAGGTCTAAAGTCCACCACTTATAGGAAGAAATTCGAATTTTGGGTGAGTCCATTAAGAAGCACACATTTTTTTTCACACCACAGCATTTTGTACTATGGAATAGCTGATAAGATTAATAGACATGCTTCTAGTATTGTTAATAGAAAATGGGGGAAAATGCAAAGAGATCTAGAGGCTTACCAATTAGGGACAGCTTATTCATTTAAAGAGAAAAGAACTGTTAACAACAGGTTTAACAACAGACAGGTCAGAAATGCTATTTTGACCAATGTTAACAAGAAAAATAGTAACCTTACTAATGAGACAGTTCAGCAGACTTATACCCAGGCAGTTAACCATGGAAATGAACAACCCCATTTTTTTCACCAGCTCCTTTTATTGTGAATTCACCAAGAATTCCAAGGACTCCAAAATGACAACCCAAGGGGAAAAATTATGGCAGAGGGAAAGGGAAAGGAAAGAAGAGAAACTGAATGAATTTACTGACATTGCAATCTTGAGTGACATTTATTAAAATGATCATTTGTCCATTATTTCTGATGATTTCTCTTTTATTTCTGTACAATCTGCTAATGTAACTAAAGTTCTTGTTGATTTGAAGTTATAGATTCAAAAATTAAATTTAAAATATTTGCTAGATGACATTCCCCACTTTATTAACAGCAATAAAGCTTATTTTAGTTCCCACAGACTTTTTGAAAAAAGTAGCATTCTACAGATGGTTTATTGATGATTTAAATATGTTTTTAGAAAGGAACAGAAGATGAATCCCATCAACTTTTCAAATACACCAATGATAGCTCTGCTTTTTTGAAATTTGCTGTTGATGATATTGGTAAAGATATTTTTTTGGACATCACCATCACCTTGGATGAAGATAATGAGTTCATGAGTAAAATTTATAGAAAATAAATATTTGTAAATAATTATTTACATAGGAAAAGTCAACATCCTTTCCATATGAAGAAGGGAGTTATTGAGGGCCAATTTATTACCCTGAGTAGATTAATCAGTAATGACAGCATTTTTTCTACAGAAGTTGAACAACTTAAAGGGCTTTTCCTTAAGAGAAGGTATGATGTGGAATTGTTGTCCAAAATTATTCAGAAAGTTATTATATTAAGACAAGATAAAGCAAAACCTATTTTAAACAACAGTAGAATGGAGTTAACAAAAAACAATGTGGAATGTGCCAGTTTCAACAGTTCTCCAAGTCGACATTATTGTTGGGCATTCCCACTATCCATTACTTTGGACAAGTTTTTTTATTAAAGATATATTAAGCAACAATTAGAAGATCATGCTTGAAAATAAAGATTTGGTGAAGATTGTTGGAAACAATGTTATTCACTTACAAATTAAATAACAAAACAATCAGATATATAAGGACACCCTGGTACATATTGATGTGGTAAATGCAAATATTGCATGTTTTATTAGCAACACATCAAGTATATACATAAAAAGGATTGACAGGATCATTTGGGCCAAAGGTAGGTTTGATTGCAATTCCTGTGATGTGGTTTACTTAACCACATGTGAGACATGTTACAGTTATTATGTTGAAAAAAATATTAGAAAACTATCCAGAAGAATCTATGAACGTATTACAGCAATTAAAAACAAAGACTTAAATACGTCTTTGGCAAAACATGCCATGAATTGTCAAGACTTTAGAAAATGTCTGTTCTTTGTAGTTGAAGTAGGCTTGGATAATTTTTTGGGAAAAATACCATGAAGCAGAGTCACAGATTAGATGGGCCACTGACAAAGAAAAAGGACTGAATGAGTCAATTAATATGAAATGTTTTTATTAGCACAAAGATTGTAATACTTGACACTGATTATATATTTTAGCAGTTGTTTCTTTTTTACAAATACAGTTGCTTGTATATAAAATATTATAAGGTGGCATTTTTAAGAATACTTTTAAGGGAACAAATATTAAGTTTTCATTGGCTCTAATTAGTCATGTGATTTTGTGAAGCAGGATTTAAATTTTGTCATGGGAGATTTGACCTTATTTCTGAAGAAGTTCTAGAAAAAATAAAAAAAGGAAAGCACTAAAATCACTTTAAAGCCTCCTTTGCGTTGTGAGTAGAAGTTGTTTGGTTTTGAATTTACATCATGTTTTCTACACCATGGTGTGTTTGTTCAAATGTCCATATTAGCAATACAAACTATAGCTTTCAAGTTCCAAAAGTGCAATTTAATTAAAGGTACCTAAAACACTGTGTAGTGTTTCTGAGAATATAAAGAATAGAAAAAAATCATGGAACATTTTGTTAAGTCTGCTGTATACAATACGTGCAAAACATCATGATAAACTTCTTTATGAATGAAAAAAACTTTACAGTAAAAAAAGACTATCAAAACGAAATCACAAAAACTAAATAATAAAATCATAAAAAACCTACAAAATTTTTCACAGAGCTACATGAAAGGATATACTATATTAATAAAACACGTCTAGAAAATTAAAAGAAAAACATGAAATCATAACCAGCCCCAAGTACATAGTGCTCTGATAATAATTTACCATGGGGTATACACACTATATTAAAATATGAAAATAACTAAATACATGTAATATTTATGTAAGGGATGAAATGAATGACCATCCATCAACTATTTCAGAGTTTTTAGTGTATACTGTCACCTTATTAAAAATTCTGCAACAATAAAAATAGACATTTTCTTTTTCTTCAAAATATCCATCCATTTTTAGTACGAGGATGTTTTTTTTACTGTGTGATAATTACTTACTTATATGCAAAATCAGCACAACCTTTAACCTTTCACATAACTAGGAGTGTGGTTATCAAATAATAACAAATACCTTCCTTTGATTTAAACCTTACATAATACTCTTAAATGGAATTTTTTATAATGTTTTCCTATCTTGTTTATATGAAACAAAAGACAGAAAAACTTCTACTACTTTTGTGACTCAAGTTAAATTGACCATTGTAGTGTTACTGCTCAGATTTAAGGCTTATTGCTAAAAAAAAGGAATTTTAGGTAGCTGATAAATAATGAAATGCATTTTTTTATTTTACATAAAAGGAAAGAATGATGGCTTGCTAACAGTGTTACAGTCTTAAACAGATAATATAGTTTAGGAATATTTCTTTGTTTTCATTTCTAAAGACATGATCAAGATTCTGTAACACATTTACTATACTAATGCACAAATAGAAACATACTACTAATTTTATAATTGCAATAAAACATGATGCGATAGTATGCATGATACAGATTTTTCCACATACACAACTTACAGGGTTCTAGTCTGTTGGGCTCATGCCTCAGAAAACTCTAAGTATTTTATGACATCTGAATCTGCACACTGCAGATAGTATGCCTTAATACTTTGTTAAGTAGTTATATCAATTTAATTAATATACGTATGTAAAGCCCACATCATACACACCAAAGACAAGGCTGTCTCACTTCATCTTAGAAGTAACTGCTCATCATTCATGCCATAATATGTGAATCTTACTGTTTGCCTTCAGATAGTTGATTGATGTTCACAATGTCAAACCTAAAATATCATGGGCATACTATTGTGACACCTACTATCACTGTGTGACCTTGGATTTGGTATACAAGTAGCTTGGGGTTGTGGGGGGTTTACCTTCATATCAAGGGTACAGTGGAGCTTGTCCTTTCAAGAATAATATTTTTTTGTGTTTTGTGACCTTGGGAGTAGTATCTCTGTTTTGACTAGCAACCTCCCAAGGCTTTAGATATTTTGGATTCAAATAACTGCATGTCAGTTAAACGAGTTGTGATAATTCATAGCAGAACCTAAATTAAAATATACTTTATATGATATAAACGGCAAACAGAATAAAAGCTCAAAAAGACCCCATGAGCAATATAACCCCCAAATTTGTAATGTGAAATATAAGTGCTTTTATCCACAATTTAGTCTTGGAATTTATCAGGCAAATGCATGATAAACAAATACAGATTAAATAAACAGGAATCAGAATCACATAGTAAAAACTTCCAAGCAAAACCATACCTGGGATTTAGAAATACTATGGCCATGATTACAGCCACCCTTTCTCTGTTTACTGTGCATGCACAATGAGCCCTGATGTACATTAACAATGGATGAAGCTAAACAACTGGGTGTGGTAAGCATCTCATTAAACAGACTGGCTGCTGTTACAGCAGGGAGTGTGGGAGGAGTATTTAGGTGTATAGTGCAGCAGCAGGAAAGTATGGGCAGCAGTAGTGCTTGTGCAATAAGTATGATCCCCAAGTGTGTAAAGTGCAATCTCCTGTGCACAGTTGCAGCAAGATAAAAGAGGTATATGGTAGCTCTACAGGACATGAGGCAGGCAAGCTAATCTA